>NC_033629.1:10790016-10906605 GCF_001540865.1 Ananas comosus | reverse complement strand
AGAAGAGACCGAAAAGGGGAAGGAGGAGGCGGCGCCGGTAGCGGATTCTACTCTCACTCCCTCTCTAGCTAGGCCGCTACGGCCTCTAAAAAAAAAAAAAAAAAAAAAAACCCCTAGAAAAACTAAGACTAGAAAACGAGGAAGATCCTTCACCATCTTCTTCCGTTCCGGTCCAAGGTAATTCTTTTTTTTTATATAGTTTCGATTTGGAACTATAATAATTGCTTGTTATCATTCTTACATGTTTGTTATACTTTCGTTAGGACTTGGTCCCGACGAGGAGGTAGGGATTGAGGAGACTGAGGAGGAGGAGGAGGAGGGAGAGGAGGGCAATAAAAGGAAGAGGAGGAATCGTCGGAGGAGGAATAGGAGGAGAGCGTCGTTTACGGTGGGGCAGCTGCAGGAGATGGAGAGGCAGGCGCTGATATACAAGTACATGGCGACGGGGGTGGCCGTCCCCATCCACCTCATCCTCCCCATCTGGAAGAGCGTCGCCTCCTCCCCCGTCGGCCCCCACCGCTACCCTTCCCGTACCTTCATCTTCCTTCTCCTTTTTCTTTTTTTTCTCTCTCCTCACAAATTCTACCGCAACAGTAGTTTAATGAATGAAGCAATAGCATACTATATTTTTTTTAAAAGAAAGAAAAAAAAAGTTCTAGACAGTTCAGTCCTTTCCACTGCCCATCGTGTCATAGAGTTCACATAATGGACGGTGGATGAGATTGTCTCACATTGAAAACCGTCTCCATAGCATTTTGACATTTCTGCCCATACGTATAAAACTTGCCTAAACCATAAATTATAGTTATTAATTTATTAAAATTTTAATTTTGCTATCTAGTCTTTTAATCTGAATGATTTGAATCGGTCAATGATATTTTGACTTTACAATTTAAGTTAATTATTTATTGTAATATAATAAATTTAATCTGTTTGATTTGAATCGAATAGGTCAACGATATTTGATTTCAAATTTTGAATTAAAAATTTGAATATATCATTTATATTTACATGCATATTTAGTTAATTTGCTTCGTGGAGTAGTTTTTACAGCTGTAAATTTATTAAAATAAATAATTAGTTTAAATTTTAAAATCAGATTACTGGTGTCAACTTATTCAAATTAAATAAATTTAAAAGTGGACAGTAAAATCAAAATTTGGAACTGTCATAGCTTAGGTTAGTATCCTTTTTAGTTCTAATGCAAGACGGTCTCATCCACTGTTAGTCACGTCTGAATTTTAGAGCTACGTGAACGGTGGATGAAATGATGTCAAGTTGGAAACTGTTTCCATCAATTTTTATTTTCATTTTATTTTCCGCTTTCCCCTTTATTGCTTCACCTATATATTTTTTTAGTAGAGCTACTATATTATCGGAAGTATAAAGTGGTTGGTGCTTTCAATTTTTAGCCCTTAGATCAACTTCTTTGATCATTTTTAACCATTGGATTAATATTATTAATCAATGGGGACCACTCAACCCTAGGGACACTACTCAACCCTAGGGAGACCATTATCATCCTAACCGTAGAATTTTTAATCCAATGGCTAAAAAATCGGAAGCACTAACTACTTTATACTTCCGATAATATAATAACTCTACACTATATTTTTTTTCCTTTGTTTTCCATAAATTGCATTGTCAGTTTCTATACTTTTAGTCATGTTTTGTTTAAGTCTGATTTTTTTTTTCTTTTTGAATTATTTTTCTCTAGTTTTTTATTTAGAAGAAATCATTGCTTGCACCTAATCTAGCTATAAGTCTTGTGTATCTCATTAGCTGCAATATAAAGGATTGTTGGATATACATAAACATTATATATGAGTTTAAGCAAAATGATAAATACAGTTTGGTGTATGAATATACTGGCTATAATTTATTTTTTTTTTTTTAAACAGTAAGCTAAGACAGACCTAAAATAATGTAATATTCAAAAGTTTAGTGTTTTAAATCTGGAGCTTAAAATTTCAAGGATCAAATGAAACCCTGCCAAAAGTTAGGTGGCTAGTGGTTCTTTGCGCCCCCATTGTGTTTATTATTTGTGTTTGTAACAGCGCTTTTCGCAACCATAAAAAGCCCTAGCTTCAGCTGCAGGGGATAGCAAATGTGTCAATTTTAAGGTCTAAACTCAGAATCTTCAATTTGAAGCTTCCGATTTTGTTGTAGGTCTAAGCTGTTAGAAGAAAGTATTTTAGGAGAAACCCTCTCTTTAACGAGATGTTCACAGTAAGATTAATTTGGTCTAAATTCTGTATGAAATACGAATACTATTTCCTACAGTAGCATAACAGGCCCTAAATGTATGTATGTATGTGTGCGGTGTAAATCGAATTGATTTCGGCTGTTGTCGTCGGTTGTGGGAAGCAGTGATAGGACTGGGAAACCTGTGCTTGGATTTCTGGAATAACACGGAGCCCGAGCCGGGGCGGTGCCGTCGGACGGACGGCAAGAAGTGGCGGTGCTCGCGGGACGTCATCCCCGACCAGAAGTACTGCGAGCGCCACATGCACCGCGGCCGGATCAAGAAGCCTCATATCACCGCTGCTGCAGCCGACCAAACCCCACCGGAAAACACCATTGTCGCCGACAGTAATCACCAAGCCTCCATTTCAGATCCTGCTGCTGCCAATGTCGACTCCGGCGGCGGCGGCGGCGGCGGTGCGAGCAGCAGCAGCAGCAGTGACGCGTCGAGATGACGCGTGTAACCGACCACGTTTAGGAGGATTGATGTATGTCATGTAGAATTAATCTATCATGTAGAAGATATCATATCTGAAGTAGTGTTAGATGGTACGAAAATTAATTGTTAGCAGGGGAGGTAGGAGTGATGTAGTAATACTTTTAATTGACCAACAAAGAGAGTGTGTATTAATCAAAACTCCAATCCCATCTAATGCAAATCTCAGGTCTTCATTTATTCTTTATTGATCTCATTAGTTGCTGTTTGTTAGTTTAACTGTATCTGTTTATGGAGGGTCTTGTTTGGATGATAAAATTACATGATCAATTATTATCCCTCTTGTTGGTTTAGAATAATTTAGTGGTTCTTGTTATCTTATATCTTACTTCATTTGCAGTTATCTCTCCTTGATTGTTGGATTAAAAAACAAATGAAGAACCTCGTGAGGAGTAGGTCATTTTTGAGCACCCCTGAACTTGTCTTTACTGAAACTTTTAAATAAATTTGAAGTTCAGAATCATTTATTAATAAAATTTGTAATCACTCTGATAATCTGATGAGAATAGCTCAAAATCAAAACAGAGCTGTTAGGCTATTCGTATTCACTTTAACCTTGTTATTGGAGTTATACTCTAACATTAATCATCTTTATATATAATTGTATAATAAGAATCATAGGATTCATAGCGCATAATTTACCTCTAGATTTTATTACATAATTGTTAACAGAGTAATTTAGGAACAGAAAATTTTATCCCTTCAGAACTTTGTCTTCATAGCAAAAGTCCCTTTTGGGGTTTTTTCCTTTTTTTTTTTTTTTTTTTTTTTGCTCCTGTTGTTCTCCAAATGAGGATTGCATACCAAACAGATGAAATAATTATGCAAATTTAACTGTTGATCAGTATGAATATTCTTTGCCAAATACTCTGAAAACTTTTGGTCTCCAAGCACACCAATTAGGTATGTAGATAAAATCGAGTGTCTATTATTGAAGTTCTACATATGTTTCTGCTACTAGCAGAGAGATGTTACAACTAGGAAAAGGGTCAATGATTTGAAAATCCCTCTACTCTCTGTATCGAATTTTCAGTTTAAGTTGCAGCAATGTGGTTAAGATGTTGTTTTAGTAAAATCTTATTGTGACGACCTAAAAAGGGATATCTAATGCACATATATATATATATATACCAAACATATAGACCTATGTATCGCGGATACTTCTATAAGTCTCGCGTGTCCGTATCGGACACGTGTCCGATGTGGACACTCCATAGACGCACATTCAATGCCGATCCACAGCGCAAACAATTAAAAAAATGTGCATATATTTATTTTATTTTTTTATACATATATAATATAAAATGATATATATTTTAACTTTTTAATGAATGCATACAAATTTTTTTTGCCAATATAAATAAATATATGAATTATAAATTAAAATTTTACTAACTTTCATTCGTATGATAAATATAATAATATTTTACCAAAATTAATATTTCATATAAATAGATATATATTATTATATTAATAATATTATATTTTATTAGCGGTGTCTATGCCATATCAGTATGTCCTAATTCTTTAAAAACTGTCGAGTCGCCGTGTCCGAGTTGTGTCGTATTCCGTATCTCGTGTTAGTATCCCTGACGCCTAGATATAAACACACCATCGAAATGGGCATTTCAAAAGAAACCAATTGAATCCAGAAAAAAAGACGCAAGCTCTGAATGCCTTTAGCAGTTAACTTTCCAACTTGGCAGGAAAACAGATGGATTCAGTTGTGTATAATTTTGCTTCATTTTGATGGTTAAAACTCGTTCATGAAGCGAAAGTTTACTATCTCCTTTTCCATTTGTTGCTGAGACTTACCAAAGTGAAATCAAACTTGATCAGCAAACATGGATTCCCAACAATTTGCGAAGAATGAAGCCCCTGAAATTGCGCGGTGTGTGTAACTGAGCTCATCCTCTGGTTGGGGTTTGTAGAGGATTCTCTTCGCATGGATCGTTGTAACTGCAGTTGAGGCTGCGGCCACAGAAAGAAGCTGATGAGATGTCGGAAATGATTTGCTGCAGTGAGTGGGAACCGTCATTTCACGATCATTTGTCATTCCATGTTATTTTTATCCCTATTCAAGGACTATAATTATTTACTTTGGGATTGTTTTTTAAAGTTATAGTATTAGAAATATCCTATGAATTATTTGATGAAAACAAAATTAACACACAGCAGCGGATCGCCTACTAAAATTATCCAGCTTCTTTTGCGGCTTCCTCTCAAATGGAAAATAGCATCATGCCAACCAAAAACTGACCGTCCGCTAATAAAATTTTGACAAATTCTCGCCGAAACGGGTGACAAATAACGAACAAATGATATCACTACCATTCATCTAGAAATTAAACTAATTTATTTATATTATATCAATATATTAATCCTCGATAACTTGCCCATGTGATTGATATCACCACCTTCATTTTTAAAAGTGGGTACCACTTGACCACTTCATTGTTGGGAGTGGGTTCATCATGTCATGTTCTCTTTTGTGTTCGCTCCGATTTTTTTTTATTCGTTCTTGGATTCGTCCAGTAATATTTTCTAATTTTTGAACCAGATTTTCTATTCATTTAAACCGAATCAAATTTTCTATTCCCTTGAACTGTCTTCACCTACAATGTTCTATTTTGGGTTTGGTCCAATTTTTTTTTTCTTTTCATTCTTGGATTCGATCCAGTAATATTTTTTCACTTTTGAACCAGATTTTCTATTCACTTGAAAACGAACTAGATTTTCTATTCCCTTTAACCATCTTCACCTGCTAGGTTCTTTTTTGGATTCGGTTCGATTTTTCTATCCTTTTCATTCTTGGATTTAGTCCAATAATATATCCTCACTTTTGAACTAAATTTTCAGTTGCATCTCTCCGCCTTTTCACCTTCCTTGAACTGAACGGACTCTCCTTATTCAACTGCAGTATTTCTATAGTTCCATTTCATCCCCTTCACCCCCTCACCCCTGAGGAATTCTACACTGTCACACATGCACAACGTCATCAATAACAAGCCAATCACATTCCTTCTTTTCAAACAAAAGTATAATAAAAATATTTTGTTACAATCACGATGGGACATATATTCTTAAAATGATTAATTTGATTGGTTTGTTACGCCACGTCACTAATATACCCGTTGCATTCTAGAATTTTTTCTCACCCCTTTTCATCTCTTTCCAAAATATACACCCTCTCACCTCCCCTCATATCTTTCCAAAACGGACACCCCCAGCCTCACGTCCCCTCATCTCCCACTTATCGTACACCCTCTCATCTACCCGCAACTCTTCTGGAAACCCTAATCACCCTCTCTTTACTTAAACTCTTCCTTTTCTTTTCCTTTCTCTTCTTCTTCTCTTTCATCCTCTCTCTCCCCCCATTAATGGAGGGGTTGGTGATTGCGTTATTTTTGGTAGAAATATGTTTTCCAATAAAGATGAAGTACTCTAATCGACAAATGATTCAAGATTCCGGCAACATGAAAATCAGGTTATTTATGAAGAACTATCTTAGTGGATTTTGTATAAAATATATTTGGACTAATCATTAACTAATATTTCGTTACGTTAAATTCTTTTACAGGTTATGATTATCTTGCTTCCAAGGCCATAATACTTTAATAATGGGCAACAAAAATTGGAAGGTATGCCCATTTACAACCATTTGCCTACTTGTGTGCCTCCACATATGAGAAAATGCTTCATGTTGCCTAATTAGCGAATTATTTTGCTTAAATATTTTGCAATTAAACTACGTTAATAAAGCAAGCCAAACAAATGATTTTAAAGCACAAAAAGAGATGTGCCTTTATACATAACCATGAATAGGGATGCAAACGGATCCGGGTTGGTGGAGCTCCCGCCCCGATCCGCCCCGACGGGGGCAGTAAATGGGAGAAAATAAACGGATTCGGGGCAAGAAACGGGATAAGTTTTACGATCCGAGACGGATTCGGGACAGAAAACGGAAAAAATTTTGACCCGCCCCGAATCCACCCCGCCATGATCCGCCCCGCCATGTTCCGCCCCGAATCCGCCCCGAATCCACTCCGAATATCATTTGTATTTTTTAAAAATATTTCTAAAAAATAATATATTTACAAAAAAAGTTCAAAATACAAATTAATTATTACTCTCATTTCTAATGTATTTGAAACACTTGAATTTTGTTTTGAATTGTGATTCATATTTTTAATTTTTACCATTAATATTGTTAAATTATATATATAATATTATTAAAAATTATTAATTTATATTTTATAAAATATTAATAATATTATAATTTCATAAAAAATATTAGTTGGCGGGGCGGATTCGGGCCGCCGGCGGGAGGCGAGTTACGAGGCGGGGCGGATTATGGAATGTATTTTTTAACCCGTCACGAATTCGGGGCGGGAGACGGGGCGGAAGCCTCCCGCCCCAGATCCGCCCCGTTTGCATCCCTAACCATGAACATGGAAGAAAGAAAACACCACATGCTAACAAATCAACTTTTCTTTTAAGATTTGTAGTTGTCGTAGAAATTTTCATATTTCTTAATATTCTATCCGTACTATACATGAATTATAAACTATTATACAGTTGTTTCTATTTTGTCTGTGCATGTATTTCTTTCTGTCTTCTTTGACTCAGGCATTGAACGACAGTTGTATATAATGTACCTTAGTTTTATTTTTTCTTAATTCTATCCTCTTCTTATATTCTTCCTCTTTTAAAACTTTTACTTTTTTTTTTTTATCTATGCTTTGATTTTTACTATTTAGAATTATTTTTATATTTACTCTTTATCTAAGATAGAAATTTAACTTTAGTAATATGTACCCTGCATTGTGCAAGTTACTATTCTAGTATACTATAAAAAACTCATTAGTCAAATCAAATTATATTTTGAGAAATACTAATTCTACTGTCCAAAGATGTGGTAATTATAATCTACAACCTTTCATTCAAAAGTCGTACGATTTATTTTTTTTTCTAATTTTCAATTAAAATAAAATAATAAAATAAGTAAAAAAAATTAAATTAAAAATTACAACCTAAAATAAATTGTACACCTACATTGGTGTTTTAATTTTCTTTTCTTGTTAGTTAGCTCATGACATTAACCCGAATAAGGGAGACTACTCCTGAAAGTTGATTTTGGTACTCGTGACTTTTCTACGCAAAGCGTCAGACAGCATTAACTTCTCCAATTTTCCGAGTCGTCCATCGCAACTGAATAGAAGCTTCGACGTGATCATACCAGTGAAATAACTAACCATTTGATTTGAACATCAACATCAGAAGCATATTCCATTCCCGCGATCCCATCCCAACATCCCATCAACCAAAAAGAATCTCTCGCCCCTAATTTACTTTAACACTCGTTCCTAGCAGGAAATCCAGCTTCACCGTTTTATCTATAGCTAGCTAATTATAATATTGTTTAAAAAATATTTTCAAAAAATTTAAAAAAAATTAAGATGGGATGGATAAAATTTAAAAGACCAATTTAATTAATTAAAGACACACATTAGTAATATGACTGCTACATTTTAAAATTTTCTCCAGTAGGGACGGATATTCAAAATTTTATCCGAATTCGAATTCGAATTGGACAAAATCATTGGATGCTAAACAAATATAATTTTAGATCATGTATAAAAAACAAAATCCTACAAATTTGATTCAGGCATGAATTTTGTTGGCGCACAACCTGAATCCAAATCCGATCTGAACCAAAATTAATTTAAAACAATTGTAATCTGTTCACATCCCTACACTCCAATAAGTCGACAGATTACAATTGTTTTAAAAACTTTTGAAGTAAATTTTCTTTTTAATAAATATTTTGAAGTAAATATTTTCTTTTTAATAAATTTTATTGGAGTGTAGGGATGTGAACAGGGGTCAAATTCGGAGCAGGTCTTTAAAATCTCGAATTCAGAATCTTGAACTTGAATTCGACTACCAAACTGAAAATTTGAAAACTAAAATTCAAATCCAAACCTAAATTCGATGGATTTGAAAAATTCATATTCGAATTCAAATTCGAGAAAAAATTGAATCCAAACCCAACCGGAATCAGGACCTGGGGAACGAGATGACCTTAGTGTGGGACAGATGGACGGCCAGGAAGTGTATACAGAAGAAGAGAAACAGCCTAACAAACTTAATTAATAGGATGCTGGATCATTTGGAAGGTCAGAAACAACTGGATCTTTAGGAAAATCCTACCGGACCTGAAGAAGGCTATTCTTAACCTCAAGCAGCTTGTGAAGGAGTGGGATTCACTCCTCTCTACTTGAACTTTTTTTTTTCTTTTTTTTTCTTTTTAAGGAGCCTAATTGCCCGACTCTTATAGTCTAGTTCATTTATCCAATGAATAAAGCAGATAGCGTGCTACTTTTTTCTCAATTTTTTTTTATTCTCTATTATAATAAATATTTTGGATATAGAGATTACAAGTAGTCTATCATTTTCTCTGACATTATTTTTTATATAAATTTTCCTTGAAAAAACGTTTTGAAAAAAACATTACTCATTGAGACATCCCGAAGTGCACCTATTCAAACGCTAGATAAAAAGAAAAGGAGAAAAAAAATTAACTATTTCCAATTTTATTTTGGGACATTTAGGAGTATAACTCGATATTATTACTCCTAAACTGCTCTATTTTACGGATGAACATATTATTTTACCTTTGCCTTTTCTCCGTCCACTGCCTATAGCATAGCTCCACACTTCCAGTTGGATAGTTCTTCACTTCTAGAAAAGAAAAATAAAATAAAAAAGAGACAAAAAAAAAAAAAGAAATACTCACCGCTGTATATATATCAAACGTCAAGCAAGCTCAGTAGCTCACAAGTGAAAAACAAGCGGAAAATGCAAGGAAATAACGAAAAATGGAAAAAAGCTGTGACGGAGAACAAAAAAACACATACTTTTCGAAAACAAAAAGGTACGATCAATGTTCCACATCACTGCAGTGTAAGTAGTTTCCACAGCACTCGATCGTATACGAGAGTATTAACAAAGGAATTAACCAAATCAGGAAACAGGAGAACATACGAAGAAACGAGGCAAAACTCTCACATATATGTATATAATAGAGTATATCATCAGCATCATCAGTACGGGAAAACATCCGTATCCACGTAGAAGGGTGAGGTAACAGTATCGTCTATGTCGAGATATGCTATGAGAGGGACCGAGTACTATCATGTATGATGTTACTATACTGTAGGTCATACGACGCATGCAGCTAGTGTAGTAAGAAAATGTGATCGGGAGGGGTCGAGGGGTAAACGATACCGATCGATTAAGCGCGCTCACCGCGGATGCGGCGGGCGAGTTGGATGTCCCTGGGCATGATGGTGACGTGGCGGGCGTGGATGGCGCAGAGGTTGGCGTCCTCGAAGAGGCCGACGAGGTAGGCCTCGGCGGCTTCCTGGAGGGCGAGCACGGCGTGGCTCTGGAAGCGGAGGTCGTACTTGAAGTCCTGAGCGACCTCGCGCACCAGCCGCTGGAACGGCAGCTTCCGCACCAGCAGCTCCGTGCTCTTCTGGTACTTTCGGATCTCACGCAGAGCCACCGTGCCGGGCCGGAACCTGTGCGGCCTCTTCACCCCTCCCGTCGTCGGCGCCGACTTCCTCGCCGCCTTCGATCAGTCCACCGATCCGATCCGACAAACAAAGAAGATGATCAGATACAAAACCCTAGCTACAGGGATGGATTGATGGAACAGGAGAGATCGATCGCTCCAATCAACAAAGAAGATGATCAGATACACATTTCATAGACATATAAGAGTTCGATCGTTAAGCTAGAAATCGTATCGTATTCATGTCCAACAGATTGAGAAGACGATCAGATACACATAGTGATTACACACCCATTAGAATCGAGCTTTGAGCTCGAGATCGTAAAAGAACGCTAGCATGTTAGAGAGATGGAAGAGATCGATCCATACGGCAAAGAAGAAATCAGAGATCGATGTTTGAGCTCAAAATTGTAAACAAAACCCTAGGGAGAGATCGATCTAGAAAAGGAGACATCGAAGGGGGCGATCACCTTGGTGGCGAGGACCTAGCGAGGAGCCTTTCCACCGGTGGATTTGCGAGCGGTTTGCTTCGTGCGAGCCATGGAGGAGGGACAGGAAAGAGAAGGACGAGGGGGAGGTCGCGTATGCTGTGCTAGGGTTTCTGAAAACAGGGGTTCGGAGTAGAGTGGGGGAGGGGGCTGCGGGAGCTCGTAGCTCAGTGTCGTGGGCTACTATTTATAGAGGTGGAGGGAATGGTAGTGGAGCAGTGGAGTGGAGGGAGAGGAGAAACGTCCAGAACGTTGTGGGCCCCACCGTACGATTTTGAAGGGGTGATCGGACGGTTGGGAGCCCGATCGGTGTGCTCTAATCTGATTGGTCGCCGTTCAACTGAAAACACAGTGGAGTTGTTGCGTGGACCGCGGCCTATAGACCGGCGCTTCAAAATCTCAACAATGATTCTATGAAGTCCCTCTCAGCTAGGGATGCAAATGGATCTCAGTTAGCGGAGCTCCCGCTCCAATCCGCTCCGAATGAGATGGTAAGTGAAAATTAAAATTATAGAAAAATATAACTCTGTCCCGAATTTATTCCGATCCGTTAAATAAATAGAGCGGCAGACGGTAAATCCTTTTCTTCCTTTAATCCGTCCCGATCGGTTAAAAATTCGTCAAAAATCCGCTCCTGTCCCGAATAAAGCGGTAAGTGGGAGATAAAAATAAAATAAAATATAACCTGCTTCGAATCTGTCCCGCCCCGACAAGAAATAGTGCGGGAGGTGGAGAACCCTTCTGCCTCCGGATCTGCCCCATTTGCATCCGTACTCTCACAATTGTAGGCAATTTGAAATAGGTTCATTCAATTTTTTTTCTGTTCCTGAACATCATTGCCCTCTTAATTTCTAAATATGTAATTTGAATAAATTTGTAAATTGAATTCAAAATTCATACAGATTAATTGCTCTATTACGTATTAATTCTTAAAAATTAGGCTAAATTACAAAAGGCCTCTTGCATTTTAGTTTACCTCAATTATTTTGCACATTAAAAATTAGATAAAATATACTTTATTCGCTTCAATATATAACATGTTATACTTAACTCCTTGGACAAAAAAATATATATTCTTAATTCCTTTAGAAATTTATGTCGTTGGCACTTATACACTTTATCCCTTTCAGGATGAAAAAATATTTATATATAGACATACTTGGTTATTTTATTATTATTTTTAAGATATATTTCATATTATGGGTGGGGTTAAGTGCATATGTTTTATATCTTAAAGGTAAAATACCTTATGTAATATATTGAACAGATTATACGTATTTTAACCTTAAATAAATATTATATTAAGTTTTTGAGGCAATATCCAACATACTTTTTAAAAGTTTCGAAATTTCTTAAATATACTTTAAAATTTAAAATATCATGTTTACTTCTCTAAATATACAAATTTATCACTGATACATAGTGGCAACTTTTGTAAGCTTGCCTAATTTAAAAAAGAATTAGACACTAAGAAATTAATAAAATAAAGATTTTATACTCTACTATCCATTGTGGGGCAACATATTAGTGCATGCTATTTTTCAATTTTTTTTTTTTTTTAGGATTTAGCTTTTCATTTCCTAGCTTATAGAATATTTTTTTATTCTTTATTAAGTGTGTGGTCAATTATTGTAATTTGATTAATTTAAAATAGGCTAAGTTACAGAAACCGATTTATAAATATTCGCCTTTTTCACTTTTCCTCCATAATTTTCAAAAACATATATTTTACCCCCTTAATATTTTAAATTGTTATATTAAGCCCCCCTCCTTCAGGATTTCATTACTATTCCATTTATTTCTTATAATTTATACTGAAAATGCCTTTCAAAATAAAGATAATTTGGTCATTTTGTCATCTACGCCGCAACCCTTTGAAAATATTTTAAAATTTTAAGGACACAAAATATAAGTTTTTAAAAGCCAAAGAGTTAATGTAAAAAAACAGATATTTATATTTTGAATTTTCAAGGGCCGCTTATAAACTTCCAATTTGATAGAAGAGTGTTGGGAAAATTATTTCTAATTTTTCTCTTCAAATAGATTCAAAATTTTGAATTGATTGCTTACATTCAACCCTAAAATAGTAGGCTTAATTATAAAACTATCGCAACACTTTACCCTATATCTCAAATATGTACGGCATAAAAATTTTAAATTTTTGTCTCAATTAAGCCATTTCGTCAGAATTTTTTGTTAATTTTAACAAGGTACTTTTTAGATGGCACATCTTTAAGTTCATTTAAGCTCGTTCAAACACCCTTTAAATCAACATCCAAGATGAACCTTGATAAAGTATTTACGTGCAAGAATTTAATTGGTTTTAATATGCAATGATCTTGCTACGTCATTACCGTTAACACTTTCGTCAAAATATTAATAGAATTCTTAAATTATTAAATTATTTGACAGAAGGCTAAAGTGCAGGATTGATATAGTTCAAAATTTTGAGGAATACTACATATACACCTTCAAATTTTATATTCTAAATTTTATATGGTAATTATCAACTGAGCAGTCTGATCAATACTTTTTTATCTTTTATTAAAAGTTTAATGAAATTTTATGAAACTGTAGATTCAAGGATGTAAAATTTATGATTTTATTAACAGTATACAGGTAGTAATTTTTTTTTAAAAAAATTGGATAATGTTATCTGTACGCTTACATAAGGTGAAATGTCGGGGCATTTTTTTGTAGATTAATTCGAAAATCTAAATTGTCGAGCCCAATCTGATCAGACTCATCGAACGGTTTGGATTGGGCGTGTTGGGTTCAACCCAACAAAGTAACGAATCCATTTCATAGAATTAGGGCTCTCTCTCTCTCTCTCTCTCTCTCTCTCTCTCTCTCTCTCCTCTCTTCATTTAATGGCCGCCGGCGATCACCGGCGCGGCTACGGCTGGGCTCTTGCCGCCGGCATCAACGCCGCCCTCGCCGCCGTCGCTGCCAAGTTCTTCTCTTCCCAGGTCCAATTCCAATCTCCTCTTAATCCATACTAATCTACACATCTCTTTCTTTTTTTTTTCTTTTCTTTTTACCACTTTTTTTTTTTTTAAGTTTGGATACCATTTTATTGATGAATCTTGCTTATTGAATTTGCATTCCATGTAAGAGTTCTGGGGTTGAGTTGATCTGTGATGCAGCAAGTCCATCAAAAGATATTTACGAGTCTTTCAAATTAGGGTTTGATTCCCCCCTTCTTTTTTTTTTTTTTTTTTCAATTTGGCTATTAAACAATTAATAATTGTTTGAAATTCCGGCACCAACATGGACCAATGATGCTAGTAAACCCCTCATATTATGATCAAATCAGAATGTCAGAATACCCGATCCACTTGATTTATGTAACTTCACATCTTGCTTGAATCGCCTCGTAAATCAAGCATCTTTGCTAGTTAATCTGGGTATGTTCTAAGAATCATCAGGTTATACAACTAATCTTGTATAAGTTGGTGTAATGTGCATTCACTTATATTTCTATCGTAATAACAAATGTCGTCTGCTATTTATCGAAGGGTGAATTACACCGTTAGTGTTCTAAAATATTGTCCGGGTTTTACTTTGGCCCTCAATTTTAGGGGATTCAAGTTACTCTTCCTAAACTTGTCAATCATTGTTTCTAACGCAATAATTCACGCATACAACACTAATCAAGATATGTTAAGACTTTGGAAGGAGTTAATATTTATGTCAGATTTCTGTCTCTCTAAGATGATAGTGGGATAAGTCAGAAGATTATAATTATTGACAGTCTGAGCCCATGAATCATATAACTCAAAGTTCGGGTCCTAAGTGAAACTCACAGTAGTTTGTGTGTAATTGTGTAGTTTATCCTTGAGTAAATTGCATTTACTGTAAAATATTCAAGTAAAGCTTGGGAGTAATATTACAGAATGAGAAATGGTGAAAAGTAGTGCAACCTCTTTACCACATTATTTTTCCAGTTATTTCTAGTTCTCATTAGTAGAGAATGATATTTCCTTTCTGAGTGCTTAATGGCTAATGTACCTTCATGTAATGCCTTGTCCTTACAGATTCTAAAATATGGTTTCGTCATATGTTTCAATTTGATAATGTGGGGATGCTATGTCAACAGTCTTAAAGCTCTATCGTCTCTACAAGCTACAGTTACGAACTTTGCTGCCAATTTTCTATCTTCGGGTTTAGCAGGATACTTTCTATTTGAGGAGCGCCTGCCTGCTCGGGTAATCTTCTGCATGGACCCCTGTAAAGATGTCTATACTATAAAGAAAAGAGTAGCTGAACTTATAAATTTTTTTTTTTGGATCATATACATATATCTACAACTAAGATCTTTTGTTAGATGGAAACAAATCAGCACGTCTGTACTGAGAACTTATTATTCTTTTATCAGTACTGACGTGAGTTCTTGCTTCTCTGCCGTTAATACTCTTTTAACTGGCATTTTTATATATGCCCTCCTTTTCTCTTCCGTCCTTGCCTTCCTCCTCTGTAACTGCTCTTTTACACCACAAGTTATCTCCTCTATACTTTTTCCAAAAGAAATTGTGAAATTAAGTATCATGGAACATGGATCTGATAGAGAGAAACATGATGTTTTATTTAGAATTTCATGTCTTTGTACTTTATCAAAAGCTTTTTTCTATCGGCCTGACAATTTGTGGCTTGTGAGTCCATGAGTTGGATGCAAGATTATTTGGTAAGATAATTGGGTTGTTCATTTGCAGTTGCTAATCGTGCGCAATCTGAAGTTTAACCTCGATTGCAGTTTGAGCAAAGAAAAGTTTAAATGGCGTTGACGTGGTACTTTCTGTGATTGTAGACTATCACAATTCAGCTCAAATCTCACTCCTTTTAGTGCCTTGCAGAAAACTGCAACTTATTTTGATTTCTTTCGAATTTGCTATGCCACATAATGTTTTAATGTGTACTGTGATGCCGTTTTCTTCTTGCGCACTGATAAGCTTCCTTGATCATGCAGTGGTTTGCAGGTGCCGCTCTCATCATAGTCGGGGTTTTAATCCTCAGCAAATCAAGTGTTGAACAGAAGAGTAATTCCGATTAGACATGAGAGTGCTAAATTGCGACAAAAGCCTCTATATGTGTCGCGAGTTTTCTTTGATGCCCCCAAAACTTGAAACCTTTATATTTCACCTTTAGAGTACAAGCTTTTGTCAGTTTGCTGCCTTCGTCAGCATTCGGATAAGTTTGATTTTAAAATTTTCTGGGGGCTATGTGAAGATCACAACATTTGGAGGTTTTGCTTAAACTCCAGTTAGTCGGCAGCAAAAGCAGCATCTATCAATGTATCAAAATAGAGAAATGCTTGATGTACGCCAAAATCTGTATTGATGTATTGAAATGCATTTGTGGATGGTTCATTAGAGTTTAGAATTTAGAGTGTAATAATGGTACGTAGGGTTCAGTGATGGTGTTTAGATTATAATAATGATGATGTCATGTTATCTACAACATTGTTGGATACCCGTAGCGATGCTCATCGAAATAAGATGTTCAGGGCATTCTATGTATAGCTTTTCCTTGTTAGGCCATCTATTTTGGTTAATAATATATGCACAATGAAATTTTATTCTATTTGGTTTACTGGATAAAGCCTCAAAACATAATTAAGAAAAATTATTTTTTGGCATTCTAATATGTAAAAAAAAAAGGCATGGAAATTAAGATTTGGTTCGATCATTTTTTCACTCGTCAAATTTAATTATATTTAATTATTAAAAGTGGAAGAAAAAACAGAGAATTTTTAGTATTTTGAAGCTTTCCAGAATTATATGAATGATATCTGATTAAGAGTAATTAATAAGTTCACTTAATGAGAGAGGCCTATTATACAATTTGATAAAATTTAGAGAATATAAAGGGATGTATGTTCTACACTTTTACTCACCATATTGATCATTGATGTGATTAGTTCTGTGACTAGAAAAAACCACCCATCTTCTGTTAGATGGGAGGTAGGATATACATCTATTTTAAAGTGTACAAATTGTATTTTTCAAAAAAAAAAATACTGAACCAACCCGGAGCAATTAGTGTTTATTTCATAAAATAAAAGGTAAATTGCATATTTGGTCCTCAAAATATGAGACGGGTGACACTTTAGTCATTAAATTTTAATTTGTTATAATTTTTTATTATAACTTTTAAAATTATTGTAGCCAAATTCTGTAACTCAATTTACTTTGACTAGATATTGACGTATCGTTGATATAAAAGTAATGTGATATTTTAATTATTAACATATTATTAATTATAATACTGTAACATTACGTTTGTATTAACGATCAATTAAAGTGGATTATAAGAGTTAATTGCAATATTTCTAAAAGTTCGAGTCAAAAAATACAATAAATTAAAGTTTAAGGACCAAAGTGTCAAAAGCGTTATAGTTTGAGGATCAAAAGTGCAATTTATCCTAAAATAAAAATTTCAAAAATAAAAGGCAATTTGAAACATTGGTTTTAACCAATGAGTGAGAAACAGGATAGAATCGACCGATTTGATTTGTCCAACTGTGACTTAATTCAAAAAATTTATTTTAAACCGTTGGAAGCTAGTGATTTAATTATTGAACCAGTCTAGTATTAACTGAATCGATCGAATTTTTTTGTATCAAATTATATTCGAAATTCAATGACTTAAATTCAACTTATATGATTTTATTTTCTATCCGTGCGAATTAACCTTATTAAAATTAAAACTTAAAAATTTATATTTATTTAATTTATATAAAAAATAAATATTTTATAATTAAATATGATACTAATATAATAGCATAATACATATTTTTCTCATAATAAAATTAAAATAATAATTTAAAGTATTCACAACGTCACACTAACATAACTATTTTGATTCGATTAATTAGTTTTAACTTTTAAGTACAGCTGGTACGGTTTTTCCCAACAACAAGCAGCCTGCAGCCGACCGAGACGGCCACGACCAACCGACGAAGAACATCTCGCCCCCTCCCCTCCCCTCCCCTCCTCTCCAGCCTTCCCTTTTCCCTTTTCAGCCTCCTCTTTCTTCCCTCTTCGTCTCCCCTTCCAGAAAAGATCTGGCGGCGGCGGCGAAGCCGAAGGCGAAGCCGATCTTGAAGCGTCTATTCCCTGCAAGAACCCGTCCGCCGCCGGCGGCGGCGGCGCATCCGTACGGGCTCCTAACCCTAGCAGTCGGGCGCCGGCGATCGCCTTCCTCCTCCGCCGCCGCAGCAGCAGCAGCAGCAGGGATGGATTGCTGCCGCAGCGTGAACCCCTTCGCCGTCTGCTCGGGGCCTCTGAAGGCGCTCGGATACGCCATGCTCCTCCTCGTCGCCGCCATCGCCGCCCTCTCCTACTACGCCGTCGTCATCGTCTCCTGGGGCCCCAAACTCCTCCCCGCCAATGCCGGCCGCAACTCCGTCCTCGCCTTCGCCGTCGTCGCCGTCTCCCATCTCCTGGTAACGATATACTCACCTAATCGGCAAATTTTTGGCTGGGCTTGATTGTAATAATTCAAAAATTTTAAGCAAGAAACTGTAACCAGTTAAAGTTTGAGGACCAAAGTTTAGTTTACATTCAAATAGTTGACTAGTAAACCGTTATGATTGTTACGTCCTTGTGTGACGCCCCACTTCCCTGAGGTTATCCATCATAGAACTACTTTAGTCTTAGTACGCGTAATTCTCTTAACCTTTTGGGCCTGGTCACCGCCCGAAATATTATAGCCGTATTAAGAGGTTTAGTTCTATTACACCTTATATATGGGACTTTCAAATTCTGTGGTGTCATATCCTCTTCCCTTTTAAGCCCTAATGAGGTTCAAGCACACTCATAAGCAGTAGACGATGTAAGACTCGTTTCGCCAGCCTTTAGCCGACCCTGTGGGGCGTTGCGCTTCACCCACAACGGTCATCAGCCGGGGAGCTGCGCTTTGCCGGCTCTCCGCCCACAACAGTTATCAGTCGAGAAGCCACGCTCTGTCCGCTGGATAACCCTGACTTAGCCGAAACTCATTACACATTTTCGGTTGGTGACTAGCCCTGATACCAACTTTACGTCCCACTTTTCAGGGAATCACCCATCCTAGAACTACTCAAGTTCTAGTACGTTTAACCCTCTTAGTCTCTTTGGTCTAACCACCGCCCAATATTCTATAGCCGTGTTAAAAAGTTTAGTTCTATTATACCTTATATATATATGACTATTCCAAATCCTGGGTTCTCACATCTTGGACAAACAGTTTTTTTTTTTAGAATTTCTTGGAACATTTAGAATTTTGGGTTCATGCGCAGTGACATGAGAAGTATAAAACAGAGGCATTAGAAATGAAAGATGGGGATGAATTGTTTTAAAAGATTTCTTTTTAAGGATAGATGTAGTTTTCTCAGACAAAAGTTATATGTAACTTTATGAATTTCAAGAGGTTACAAGGATAACATTGATACATAATAGTTTGAAGGTGCAAGTATGGTATTCCACTATTTTGGAGGAATCTGTAAGCAGTAGATCTATTTGTCCTACTTATCAAGGCAGAATTTAAGAATACTCTCAATGAAATGTATCTATGATTGCTGAATATGCTACAATGCATCTATGATTTCAAATGGAAAAAGCATGTTAGATATTTCATCACTTCATAAAAGTGGATCAGGATAACCTTGTCTCTAGTTTCGAGGATGAATAATACCTACTAGTAAGCAAGTACTTGCTCCAGTAAATAGGGCTTAACTTTGAGATGCTGATTGCGGGCTTCTTAGCGGATTAGTTGTGCTGGACCTTCTGGATGTGTTGCTCTTTTGTAACTAAAAAAATTATTAACTGAATGAATTAGAATGGAACTTGACACGATCGTAATTTCAAAAAACTATGGCTCTCAATTGAGCTTCTTGTTAACTTTAGATTTATTTGTTAAGTTACGCAATAACTATGCTTGA
This sequence comes from Ananas comosus, assembly GCF_001540865.1. Classification (NCBI taxonomy): domain Eukaryota; kingdom Viridiplantae; phylum Streptophyta; class Magnoliopsida; order Poales; family Bromeliaceae; genus Ananas; species Ananas comosus. The sequence continues at coordinate 10,886,878 of NC_033629.1, read as the reverse complement.
TTAAAATTGTTTTAAATTCTTCAGGGATATTGTTTCTTCTGCAGCTTGCTCTGATAATATGGAGCTATTGCATGGTGGTTTTCTCTGATCCGGGTGCGGTTCCAGAAAATTGGAGACCTATGCTTGAAGAGGATAGTTTGGGAACAGCCAGTCCAACCGCATTATCTGGTTACATCATTCCTGAATCACGGGACCTGCCATCATCCACTTCGGAGGATCTTGAAAGAAGACAAACTATGAGATTCTGCACTCGCTGCCAAAATGGCAAACCTCCTCGTTGCCATCATTGTTCCGTGTGTAAGCTAGTGCTCTATGCTGACTTGGATTTCTTGTTGCATTTTTGAGGGTTTAGTTTGAATTCTCAATTAAGTTGCTCGTTCTGCCCCCATAAATATTGCTTGGCCTTGGTTGAGATTTTGTTGAGGTGCTGTCTTAGTAGAACTGTTTGAAGAAACGTTAATAGCTTTTCATTGAACATTGCAGAAGCAGAAGCTTCAATTTGGAGCTTCTATCTCTGAACAGCTTTGTGCCATCCCGAAATATGCAAGTCTCTTGTATGCCAAATGCCTAACTACTGCACTTCAATGTAGAAAAGCTGTTACAGTCTTCAAGATGATTAATGGTTGCCTAATTTTTTATGCGTGTTTTAGTTAGCATTTGCAGTGTCTTCCTATTTCTTATCTTTTATGTCTTCACATAAGAAACTATGCAAGGTGCCATAAAACGCGCCTTATACCTTACATTCTGCATTGTGTGTCTTTAGGCCGCCTGCCTGATAAATCATAACACATTGTCTAATTCGGTTCTCTTGTTCGCGAGATTTTCAGAATATCCACACTGCCACTAGGCTGATCCCTATTGATTACGTTATTGATTTCTGGAAGATACGGAATGCATAGGACAACAGCTAGTTAACTGATGTAAATAGCGCATGCAAGAAAGATAAATATGGAACTAAATATCAACAAACAATTCTATAGAATGGAAAAGAAGGAACTGTGCTATAATTTGAGAATCAGGCTTTTATATTTCATTTCCGGGCTACTTTCCAGAAATATAATCGTTAAGGACATTTGTATGAAATGATAGAGATCTGAAACAGGTATAGAACCACGGATGAAACTTACATATTGAATGGGCTAGTAATGGAGAAAAAAGATTCCCTTTTCTGGTCTACCTGTACTTCACCTATATGCCTTGTGTACTTGCGTATTTATTAAAATTGTGAAATGAATATGAATAGATTAGCAAGTCCCACCTCTTCATACCAAGGAATTTGAGGCATTTGTTAAAGGGAAAAGACTTTGTTAGAGACTGGTATATCCTCTAAAATTAGAACCAGTCAGCATATATTTGTGATTTCATATCATCATAAAATCAACAATTGGAACTTGTAAATAATAGAATTTACTTGGAGTTCATTGAATGGTTATACTTTATTGCAATTGTTTTCTGTGATAAACCTTTGACTTTTCTATCACTGGGGAACCTTAAGAATTATAATTATTTGAGTAATGCAGCATATAAATTAAGCTTAGTAGCTATGTTTTGTCTAAAAAAAAAATGATGCAATATATTTTGGCAATGATTCAGACTCTGTCAGCATGTTCTGCTGTTACTTGATTCTTTTTTTCTTTGGTGTCATATGTGCTACGAAAATTGCCACCTCACATCTTTTTCGTTCTTTTTTCTTATTTTAATGACTTTAGTTACTTATGTGCTTTTCTTCTTATCTTTTAGGTGATAGATGTGTGCTTAAGATGGATCATCATTGCGTATGGGTTGTAAACTGCGTGGGGGCACGCAACTATAAATTCTTTCTTCTTTTTCTGGTAGTATGAGATTCCTTATTATTAAGTTTACATTTGCTTCATCTGTTTAATTACTCAAAAATCTGCTAAAACCAGTTTGCAATGTTTGCTGGTTTGTTCATTTGATATTCATTAACACGAAGCTACCTGATCCGAAACTATGGCTTGATTCTCAGAGGCGTAAATCACACCTTCCCTTGTTAGTTTGGATTCTCCACAAGCCATAGAATTTATGCATCATTTTTGCCATTACGAAAGAATCTAGTATACCTCCTGTTATCATCCCTCTCCATAAATCACAGTTGTTTCTTAAACAAAATTGTTTTCTCTGATATTTCTGAAATGAAGATGGAGTAGATATTAAATATAAGTCAAGGAGACAAAGACAAATTCTTTGTTCTTGTGACTACTACCACAATTCACATGAAGTGTGAAATATAGAATTGGCTTGTATTTACTGGAGAGGAGTATAGATAAATATTTACCCTGAGTAATTTTTCTTTACTTTGCTGTGAGAAATTTACGGCTGTTTTCTAGATTGCGTCTCCAAAGCCCTATTACATTACCCGTTCAATTTGTAAGAACCCAAAATATCTTGTTTGGCATGCCATAGCTGTATCTACGTACATAAGGTGAAGTCTCAATTGCTGTATCTTCAGTTACACCCTTATCGGGCTTGGGTGGAAATGGAGCAGTTGGGGGCTGTAATTGTATATTGGAGGTAATCTCACTATCCGACATATGTAGTGGCAGGATCTGATAATGCAACCTCCAGCTGCATGTAGTTAAACATGAAAGTTATAGTTACAACACTCAACTGCCTACAGCCCACAATATAGATGCAGTTCTAACCACTGCATTTCAAATTGCATTCATCAGTAATTATACAGGAGTAACAGGACATCTCACCATGCAGTACCTTAGTTATGCTTTCTTTGCTGATAGACTAATTATTCGGCCATTTATTTTATTGCTCAGGTATATACTTTTCTTGAGACGGTGCTAGATACTCTTGCTCTACTCCCGCATTTTATCGGGTTTTTCGGAGATGCCAGGAAACATTCCGGTTCACCCAGCAATCTTGCTATCACATTCCTTGCTTTTGGTAAGTTTTATCCTAAAGGGTATCTCAAAATGTAGTTGAGGAGTCAGATGTGCTTGCAACCTGGCCATCAACATGGAAATCAAAAGGCTAACTTTCTACCATGTTGCTAACTCATTAATTATATTTCCAGTTGCATTATGAGGTATCCATGGCATTACTTATCCCAAAGACATCACTTACGGTATTTCTGGTTGACATATATTTAGCAGGCTTTTCTTTTGTGCAGTTCTTAATTTAGCTTTTTCGCTGAGCCTTCTCTGCTTCCTCTGCATGCACGCTTCTCTTGTATTAAGTAATACTACTTCTATAGAGGTAATTTTTATACATCTTTCAGTCACATAATTTTTTTTTTTTATTTGCTACATGTTCTAAAATGATATAGTACCAAGGCCTGAGCTTTGTCAAATGCCTGACAGTATTTGATCGAATACGGGCGCAGATATGGTCAGATATTTTCCAATCGTTTTTCACTCTTATTCTCTACACTGAAAAGCAGCAACTTAATTGTTTGGGAAAACTTCAAAAAACCCCCCTATGGTTTCGCACTTTCTCACTTTAGTACCCTGTGGTTTAAAGTGTATTAATTTGCCCCACTATGGTTTCGTTTTTCTCTTTTTATTGTCAATTTTATTATTATTTTTTTCTTAAATCAGTGACAAAGTTAAAATTAAAGGGTACTAAAGTAAATATTCGATAAATCTAGGTGGGTATCTGAAGTTTTTTGTATATAATTTAACGAAATATTAGGGAAAAAGCTACTGAAAATATAAAAACAAAACCACAGGGGGGCAAATTAATACACTTTAAACTACAGGGTACTAAAGTGAGAAAGTGCGAAACCACAGGGGGGGGGTTTTGAAGTTTTTCCTAATTGTTTGGCTAATGAAATGTCCTCCGCCATTTCTGTGGCGAGAAGCTGAAAAAAGCTTTTGAACCTGCAAAGCAATAGGTCGAATACGATGTTTTCTGCCTTTGTTGTAGCTGGAATCTATTGGGGTGGCTGTTGATGAAAAAGCTGTTAGTGCCTTTCTGAACAGCTTTTCTTAACAGCACCTTTGCGCAAGCTTTAGTCAAGGCTGAAGAGGCCCTGAACTAACAAGAATCTTATTGACAAAAAATTTCCTTGAATAGATTTATGAGAAGAAGAAAGCAGTTGCATGGAAGTATGACTTAGGGAAGAAGAAGAACTTTGAGCAGGTGATATCTGACACCTTTATGTTATTCTGTAATCTTTATCGCGCATCATTTTTATATCTTAATTTTCTCTTTCCGAAAATGGTTTCAGGTTTTCGGCACAAACAAATTGTTATGGTTTCTTCCGCTGTACACTGCTGCGGATCAGGAAAACATTCCTGCACTTCAAGGCCTTGATTTCCCAACTCGGTCAGATGTTGAGGTGTGAATGACGGACAGTGGGAAGCCATCCCCTATCATCAAACTGATCGCGGCCCTCTATTTATCTTTATTCGACAAATGAACTAGATGTAAATCGTGTAGATTAATCTGTTTGTTTTGGTTTAGAACTGTGCACATTGTTTCGCAAGAAGCTGTAGATTTAGGTCTATTATACTTTAGTCATATTTGTACTTCATGAATCACGGAACAAAAGTGGTGACAAAGAATTCTTTTCGATTTCATTAACAGGGAACTTAAAAACACAATTTCTCATTTTAATTTTTCTTCGAAATTTCTTATTCACTGTGCAGTAAATTGATATTATTATGCATCTTTCTAGTGGAGAAAAACTCATCGGGTAAATTGCAATGTTACCCCCTAAACTGTTGGCAAAGTTTTACTTTACGCCTCGAACTTCTAAAATGGACATCTAACTCTCTAAGCTCTAATATTTCGTTCATGTTACTCCTTCCGTCAGTTTTCCGTCAAGCTCCGTTAACCGGAAACTGACAAAAGGGGTAAAACGAATGAAATATTAGAGGTTACGGTGTTAGATATCTATTTTAGGAGTTTAGGGGATTAAGTGAAACTTGCCAAAAGTTCAGGAGGTAGTAGTGCAATTTACTCCGTAAGGGGCTTTTGACTATGAATTATTTTATTATAATATGTTACTTATGGATTGACTATTAATCCTCAAGTTAGTGATCATACTTGATTTTGAATTTATATATATTTTTAATTCTAAAATAAATCATACCATGATTTATCCTACATTTTATTGTAATAAAATAAAAGTAAAAGAAATGAATTAGAGTGGCTTAAAAATAAAAAAAAAAAAGAGCGATACTAACTATCTACGATACTCGAACACTCTACTATCCTGATGTACTCGCTAATATGATTGATTTACAATAGGTATCCTCACTTGGATATAGAGATTTTAATTCTCAATTAATTTTCTATAGTACTCGTTTGTCCATTTTATCTTTAGAAGCATTGTTCTATAAAATACACTTAAATAAAATTTTTGTACTTCATTTCAGCCGATTAGAAATTTTTAATATAAAAATATAAAAATAATTTATAGTAAAAATTTGAGTAAATTGTATTATTACACCTTGAACTTTTGGCGAGTTTCACTTAACCCTACAGACTCTTAAAATAGATATCTAACATCCTAAACTCTAATATTTCATTCGTTTTACCCCTTCCGTCAGTTTTCGGTTAACGGAGCTTGACAGAAAATTGACGGAAATGATAACATGAACGAAATATTAGAGTTTAGAGGGTTAGATGTCCATTTTAAAAGTTCGAGGGGTAAAGTAAAACTTTGCCAAAAGTTCAGGAGGTAATAATGCAATTTATCCAAAACTCATCTCACCTGAATATGTTGGAGTTACACCTATAATTGGAGACTCAGCTATATCTCAAACTATCTCCAAGTTGGAGATGCAGTACTGAGAGTATGACACTCTAATAGTAGTTTTACATCAGAGGGAAATGGGATTGTGTATGAGAATATAAAGATCAGGTACTCTAATAGTAATATGTGGGCTTAAGTATTTAAGACCAGCGGTTTAAATCTAACGAGTTATTAGTATCAGCAGATATGATCGTTATATTTGATATGGAAACCGTATGGAAACCGATTTGCTAGTTGGAAGGGTGACATGGATTTCACATTGCCACCTCAATAGTCCTATTTCAAGGTCGATGGTTCTAAATGGGTTAGTAGCAAACATATGACGGATCTTCCACCACAAGGCAGGAAAATGGATTAGCAGCAAATATATGACGGATATCCCGCCATAGGGCAGGATGTTTGTCCCATTAAATCACGGGTCTCAATTGCCACTCGGTCCAACCAACCTCACGTCACTTCGAACATAATTCTTACTCAATTTGGCCTTCCGCCATTTCGAACATGACTCAGCCTAATCCGGTCTTCCGTCATAGTGCAGAATGCCAACACCTTTAAGCCAACAATATAATGGTTGTATCTCAAATTATATGCATTTTAGATATATTATATTTATAATTATATCAAAACAAGTAGTTCTTATATTGGATGAAGCTAATCTGCCATCAATGTGGTTTTTCAAAATTCCTCTCTTTCTGTTTAAATGTAACACTTCACTGCCCTTTTTGTTTTTTGTTTTTTGTTTTTTGTTTTTACTGTTTTTTTTATGCACTTATCCAAGAAATGTAATAATGGAATATTATCCAGTTTAAGGGAAAAGTAGTATAAATTGGAGATTCTGCGGATATGTATCTTTCATATACTTGACACAACCAATCCGGTGTACCTAACATGGCATTTTCTTTTCAGAGAATCAGAGAACAAGTATCCAAAATTGGATAAGATCGTGGAAATTCCTTTCAAAGAATAAATTTGTCCTATTTAATATCTATGGAGTCCGCGGGGAGCGCACAAATTTGCTATCATTTTCACCATCAAACACCAATTATAAAAATAAAACAATAAAAAAATAAAAGAAGGAAAGAAATTCTAAAATGTCCACAAATTATACATTTCGCAAAATTACAACTTCATTAGGATGTCATAATAAGTTATTAAGTGATAATTTATTTGGTCCCAAAATTTTCTTCTGTAATTAAAATATTGTAAGCTGTTTTAGTAAATCGAACAAATATGCTGAATAAAATATTGGTTGTGCATTTAAAAAGAGTATACAAATCTCAATTTCGCCTGTTTAGAAACCGTGACATCTTGTCGGTTGGAGGTACTACATATGTAGTAGTCGCTAAATATAATTGTATGCTAAGTAACTACTTTTATATGTTTAGTTTGTATGAAATGTAAGGTTAAGTTGACATAACCAATCAACTTCTAAGAAGTTTACTCTTCCACTTGCATATATAATTCTGCAATGAAACATTCTCCAACTTCATCTTTTCATCCCTTTTATGTCATTTCTTAGTGTGGAACGCAATGGAAGTATTCGTTTGTACCTTTTTGCGGAAGCGATTCGCCTTACAATGCGATGAACCCGGATCGTCGAGGTTGATTTACGTGTCCTTTGATCGTCCTTGATTAAATCTTCTCACGTTCCAAACTCGCGATGGATCGAACTACAAACGAGCACGATCACAAATCCACCGCTCAAGTCCCTCTTAGAAGGTTGATGGAGGATGTGGTTTCTCTCTTTCGTTTTCTTATTCTCTTTTCTTTTTCCGTTCTTTCCGTACATTACGTTATGTGGGATCATCCGCATATTTATAAGGGATTCCAAAATCCTAATAGCGTTAGAGATAAGGCCAAATCGGTTATTAATTGTTATCCTAATATGACTAGGATTTATCTCTAACTAACTTTCCAATTTGAAAGTGAGATTAATTCCAATCCAATTAGATAACATAACATCCGTCGGATCGAACCCGCTTATGGGCGTACCCGATTCGATTTAACCGAATGCCAACACTTGATATCTTCTTAACTTCACAAATGGTAAGAATGTGAATCATAAGCCAATTCTTTTTTAAATGATGTTAAAAAACAAAAAAAAAAGATGTTGAAAAGTTAAAGCAACATGTGAAATGGATCAAGGATGCACTTACCACAAATTTAATCCATGTAGGAAATTTATGGTGAATTGCATGAGGAATTCCCAACCATTTCCTTTTTGTATTTTTTATAATTCTTAACATTCTATTTTTTGTAATTTGCTATGTAACTTCTGCTGTAATTCGATTGTAGTTGTTCTTGCTAGAAACCGCTGATAAAATATGCTTGAAGTTGCCGTTTGAGTGACGTAAACCGTATAATCTCATAATTACTACCACTTCTTGGTACAGTTAGTCGGTATCAAGGTTGCATACTTAAAAGGGCGATTTAACTTTGTGACTTCCCAAGAAAAAAGTAAGAGTAAATTACACTTTTGGTCCTCGAACTATAGTTGCATAATTAAGGGGGTGATTTAACTTTGTGGCTTCACAAGAAAAAATAATGGTAAATTACGCTTTTGGTCCTCAAACTATACGGCATTTTACACTTTAGTCCTCAAATTTTAATTCGTTGTAATTTTTGTCTCGAATTATGAGGCGTGTGATACTTTAGTTTTCAAACTTTTATTGATTATAATTTTTGACTCAAACTACGAGATATGTGACATATTAGTTCTCAAACTTTCTGAATTATAACAAATCCTACTTTGATGATACAACAATAGTTAGAACATAGCATTACTTTGATGTTAGTAATTAAACAATACTTATTTTTTAAAATTTGGATTGTGGGATTGGATTGTAATAATTCAATAACTCCAAAAAGTAAAATATCACATAGCTTATAATTCGAGCCAAAAATTACAACTAAGTTTAAGGATTAAAGTTTCACGCGTCTCATAATTTGAGCCAAAAATTATAATGATTTAAAGTTCGAGAGCTAAGGTGTCATACAACTCATAATTTGAGGACCAAAAGTGTAATTTATCCTAAAAAATAATATAAATAACTTATTTAGGGTTCTCATAGGGGGAAAAAAAAAAAGAGAAAAAAAAAAAAAAGAGAACTCCATCTTACTATGGCGTAATTAGAGAAGTCCCAAAAGTCATTACGTCCACTGAAAAAAAAATTCAACGCAACGAAATTGACCAAAATTGGAAAAAAGATTTGTTGAAATTAAAAAGCTTAGTATGAAACTGAGAATTTGCATAAAATTTAGTTATGGATTTGGACACGCAAACCTCAATTAATTTAATTAACATTTAATATTAGAAAATTTTTTGTAGGACTTAAATAGTTCTCATGACTTTCTGATGGAATATTCCATAACTTAATATTTTATTATTAGCTGAGGGATTATTTATATACTTTTTTTAGCATTCCACAGAAAAAGAATGTGATATATTGGTTTAAATATGATGACTAAAAATTTAATTAAGGAGCTGTTTTCAAATAACATATATAATGTATTTTTGCCTGTAATATGCGCCTCTGAAAATAGTTTAGAATATATTTTGTGAGTGGGTTCTCCAAATATAATGCTTAGATAATGATTTAGTTTGTGATAGTTTATATTTAGCTCACATTTTCAAATTAAAGTAGCCATAATTCTACTGAGTGTTCAAAACTGATTCATTAAGGGCATGTTTGTTTCAACGTAAGTAGACTTGGGGTGAAAATTAATTCACTTCCGCTGTTTGTTTCTAGATGTGGAAGTGCAGTTCTGCGAGTTCTATTGTTTGTTTGGTAGGAAGTAGATGACTTAAAAGGTGTAGCTCTCCATCCCCAGTATACTTACCTCCGAAGTAATATCATTCTCTATTTTGTAACTTAGTGAATAATAAATTATAATAAATAAAAATTAATATAATTATATATATATATATATATTTGTTTGCATATAAATTATAATAATACAACAAATAAAATTCTAAAGTTAAAAAATTATTAACATTTAACAAATTCATATTTCATCTTTTTCTAAATATACAAATTAAACAAAAAATATATTAAAACTTACCTAACCAAGTTTGATTATATTTTAGACATATAATCAAAATAAAAAATTTAATTATTTCTACAATTGAATATATTTGGATGAAATGAAATTAGCATTGCTCAAAATATCACACCCAAAATAACAAAATATATTGTGCACATCATTATCACACCAAAAATAATAATATCACATCCAATATGTATGGTTACATCCTTACCAGATTTTTTTTTTTTTTTTTGTGGTGTCTGCTGAGAAAAAAAAATGGCGATGTGGAGTTGGGTCTGGGACTCGGGAGAGGAAAGGGTAGAGAAAAAAGTAACTCTAACAAATCAATTTCCACTCTTGCCTCTTTTAACCTCACTGAAATTGACTTTGCCCTATAGGAGGGTGAAGTTAATTTCATTATTTTGGATGAACTAGACTTTCGGGCGTAATAAAATTACGATGGACCAAACAACGAAAGTGGTCAATTTTCACCGAAAATTACTTTCCCCTCCCCACTTCCACCCCACCTTCGTGCAACAAACAGACCCTAACTGTATATATTTTTTGGATGCTATATTTTAAGAAAAGTATAATTATAAAAATATATTATTTGTTTCCAAAAGTGATAACACGGTGTGCAAATCGCACTGATTCAGATAATACATTATTTCTATAATTCTACTAAAAAATAAAATAAACACATCTTTATATATTTTTATTTTCAACTTCACCAGTTTAGAATTTGTCTTAAATCTTCCGCTCACGCACATAATTTAGTAGCATTTATTATTCGAAGGGTTGCTTTTCTCAAAAGCAAAGTATTAGTTGACCTCGTAACTTTCTGGAACGGAGGTGATTTAGTACTAGTTGTGATATCATGTTATTTAAAAGATCAATTTAACAAGTAGTAGAATTTTCCTCAACTGCATTACTTCTCTGAGGCCATGTTTAGATGTAGGAATAAAGTGATCCCAGTGTAAAAAATTTTTTAGTATTATTATAAGTAAGAAGTTTAATTTTTTACTTTTAAAAAATTTTACCATCCACGATTTGGTAACATAAGTTACATAACATGTTTCAGCTATTAAGTGATTTATCTTATTCTGAAAAAAAAATTAAAATCTGAATATAATGTTTCATTCTAAATATGTGATCACACTCCTTTTCAATCAAATATACAAATTTTTTAAATTAATCAAGAGATTATATAGAAAAAATATTTATACATCCAAACAGAACCTAAATTTCATGAGAAAGATTTTAACTTCTTCTTTTTTCTTTTTTTTTTTTTGACCAGGAGTGGCAACATCTGTCAGCATCAGCAAGCAGGCCCAGAATCTTTGGCGTTCAAGTTCTTCTTGCCCTCCTCCTCATTTACAGCCTGCCGTGAAAGACCTTTCCCTGTACAGTACATGCACTTCTTAATCAGCCAAAATTTCCAGCCACCTCTCTATGTATATAATAATACATCACTTTCACCAATTTCCTTACTTGTATATATATAATATATATAAAATATATGTATATATAAATATTCTCATAATTAAACGAGCTAGTACTACAATACAAACCTATATATCTATATATCTATCTATCTATATATATATGTAAATATATATATATATATAGATAGATAGATATATCAAGCTCATTCATTCATGGGCAAAGAAGCAGTCCATGAGATCAGTAGTTTCCGGGGCGCGGCGGCGGCGAAAGCGGCGACGACGGCGGCGGTGTTGTGGTGGCAGTTGTTCGTGATTAGCGTGTTGGGAGGAGGGCTGCTGATGTACTGGCTCGTGACGTACCACCCGGCCAACGAGCAGATGTGGATGGTGCCCATCGGCCTCATTTTGTTCGCCACGCCCGTTGTCGTCTGGTTCTCCGACTTCGCCTCCACGGTTTGATTCCGAATAGGCTAAGGAAAAGAAAATAAAAACTTAGTCGGATGCATTCTATAATTTTTATGATTTATGCAGAGCGCTATCCGACAGCTCATACTATTGATCGGCATGTAAGTTAATTTTGTTCATACATATATATATATATATATATTAAAGTCTAGGATTGTAGATACCTTTAACCTGGAGCAATGAATTTGTGCACAAAATTTATTTTTTTTTTTGAAATGACAGTTTAATTATATATGAGGTTTTTTTTTTTTAATCCCCGCGCGTATAATCATGTAGAACAATCTAAACAGACACTCTATCTCTAAAACAAAATCAATAGTGCCATGTTTTTAAGATTGTGTAGTTTTTATTTTACGTTTAATATTTTTAATCTTCATTTATGTTTGTGTTTTTTGAAATTATATGCTATCTACTATAATTGCTTGGCTATAAAAGGTGAAAACATTAATCCTGCTTCAAGTGACAAAATATTAGAGAAGTTCATATATACAGTAGCACATAAAATTTTTGTTTAAAGAAGTGGGAAAAAAATGACAATTGTGGTTTATTTCCTTTTTTTTCTCTTTTTTTTTCTCACTTTCTCCTTTTTCCGTTTCTCTTCCTCTCAAGTTTTTTTTTTTTTTTTCTACTTCTTTTGTTTTTCTATTTTCTCCTATTTATTCTCCTGTTTTTTATTTGTAGTGGAACTATTTGTAATAGGAGTCAAGCTACTATCAGCAGTGATTTAGGGGCCGTTTGGTTGGATATAATTATAAATACAGTGTAATTAAAGATGCATGCAGTTAGAAATACAGCAGTTATAACTATATGAATCCTGTTTGGTTGAATGTAGTAGAAAGCGCTGCAAATATAAATAATTTGTTTGGTTGCATGCAGTTGAGAAATAATTTTTAAAATTTTATTATTATTATATATATATATATATAATAGTGAGATTACCTTGAGTGTAAAAAAGAAAAATTATTTTTGTTTAAAAACTAGTGAGGAGATAAGCATACCTTTTATTTAAAGTTATTCTTTCCAATTGTTGCAGTTGGGCCAATTTGCGCATAGTTCGAACTACTGCAGTTAGGCCTCCTCCTACAGTTCCTACTGTAGTAGTTGGAGTTAAATATATCAAATCAAACACCGAATTTGTATTTACATGCAGTTACAACTACAGTGCAGTTGCAACTATATGCAACAAAACGGCCCCTTAGTGTAAATACACTGTTTCTTATCCCTAAAGTGCCAAATGTGAAATTATTGTAATATGCATGCGTGGACTCGATTAGAGATGTAAAGCCGCTAGATTTCGAACTAGAAATCTCAGATATTAACCATCGAGTCGTTAACCAACTTCGTTACGTATATACGGTAAGTCACTGATCATATAAGCTAAATTTAGAATCAATTGTACCTTTGGCTCTCAAACTATGGGATTGGAGACACTTTGGTTCTCAAACTTTAATTCATTATAATTTTCAGCTCAAACTTTCAAAATGATTGAAGTCCTATATCCTAATTTAATTGACTAAATATTAATACATCGTTGATATAAAAAGTGATATAGCATCTTAATTATTGCCTTGTCATCAATCACTATACTTCTGTATCACTTCTGCATCAATAATTTTTTAATATTTAGCCAACTAAATTAGATTGTAAGACTTAAATTACAATAATTCTAAAAGTTCGAGCAAAAAATTATAATAAATTAAAATTTGAGAACCAAAATATTATCCGACTCAAATGTGCAATTTACTGTTGAAATTATTTCTAGATCTATTTTTTTAATAGATTGATTTTGGACTAACATACTTACACAGCTTGACCCTGTAATAGCCGTTCAAAGGCTCAAGATGCTGCTTTCTTCGTGGAAAGATCTTCTATGATCGATTTTTTTTTTTTTTGCTAGTTTCTTCTATTGTTGTTTTTCTTGAGGTCTTGGTTGCCTCACCCCTGTAGTCTAATTCATCCATTCAATGAATGAAGCAGCTAGCATGCTATTTATTCTCTCAAAAAACATTTTTACATTGACCAGTGACATGATTAACGTGATATTTGCGATGTATGATGTATAAAAGTAATAATATACGTGTTAGCTCTAGTCCTTGTTTGATGGTGAACAGTGATTCGGACAATAAAATAGACAGGAGACAAAATTCTCACCCTACAAATTTCGAAGAAACTTCCAAATTTAAAGGTCAATAAAACTTGAGAGGAAGATTTTAGTTTTTTATATCATTTTCATTGAATTTGATTAGGCATGATGAAAACAGGTTGAGATAGATATTTGATCAACGGATCAGCATAATTCAATCATATCCTGTAAAATTGTTATTATCAGAAAAAAAAAAAATACTGCAATGGAAAAATACAAAAAATTGGCATGGCCGTGTAAAGGAATTTAATTATTTATTGTACGTACTCCAAAACTGCATCGATGATTGTTAGTAATTCAAAAGTTTAAGATGTTGTTTGGTTTTTAGAAAAAGCATGAATATTCTTTGGAAAATAAGATTTTCATGAAAATTTTCTTCTCCAATTTTTTGTCCTTTTTGTTAAAAAAAAAAAGAAAACTAGCGTGTTTGGAAAAAGAAAATTCTAGAATTGTAAAACAATATTTTTATATTTAACACTCCCCCTAACTTCTGGGCTCGAGACTTTTTAATCGGCCCTAATATGTTAGGAGGCTGGTGTGACTTGAACTCAGGACCTCTTGCTCTAATACCATACGAAACAACCGTTGTATTCTAAAAACTTAAGCTGTTAGATAACGATGTTTAAACATTTTTATATTCAACAAGAATTTACGAAATATTATTGTTTTCGTTTTTTGATTTTATTTTGAAAAAACGAAACACTAGTTTTTGATGAAATATGAAAAGAAAATTAAAAACAAAAGCTCTTTTTTTTTTGGAAACCAAGCTGGCGAAAAATTGAAAAGGAGATTTTTCCATAATTTTTTCCCATTTTTTTTTCATGTTTTTTTTAGAAAATTAATAAACAGCCTCAAGTAATTAGATGGAGATAGGATACAACTCTTAATACATCACTTGACACAGCTAGAGGCAACTAAAACGCAACACGCTTTCAAAGCAATTACACGAAAATCACATGTTAGTCCGGCGCTAGAATTATGCTATTATACTATCGATAGTACCAGTGTTTCGTACTATCGAGTTTTCGGCTGTTGGATGAAAGAATGTACGGTTAAAATAATAATGATCTATTAGGATTGAATAGGTAGTTGGTTGAATAGTATAATCTAACGGATAAAAATAATCAAAAGGTAGATCTAACGGCAGAAAATTCGATAGTATCAAGAGTTTGGTACTATCGATGGTACAATAGCCGGACCCTCCGCAACTAATACACGGCACAAATAACTTCGCATGCTAGATACGACTAACATGTAACCGCACAAATAACTTCACTAGTTTCAACTAATTAATGCGAAGTATGAGAAAATAATAGATGCATGGTATACCATCTAGGGAGTGTTCCTTATAGGCTAGTAATATATGGCCCGGTTGGATACGGAGAAAGTTTACTAATTTTTGGAAATAACGTGTGTGTGTGGGGGAGCCAATATTAGACACGTCTCTTTTGTAAACAAAAGTCAAAAAACTCATTGGGGAAAAGGCATTAGAAAGCGAAAATTGAATGGAGACCCACTCAACTCAATTCAACTAATAGACTAATTGAAATTGAGTTCCTTCTCACCTTTGCCTTTATTTCTTTTTAATTACGGAGAATGGTGGCTCCAGTCATATTTTGAAAATAAATTCAACGAAAAATGTAAAGTAATTAGATTCAAATTTGGGACCTCAAATATCAATATCAACTGTTAAGTCTTTAATCGACTACACTAGGAGTTGTTTTATTCTTGTCATGGCTAGCTCTAGTATCTTTTTAATAGAAAGTTAGTGTAGTGTTTGTCTGTCAACTGCACAAACAAGCCAGCCAAATCGTCCGTAGGCATAATTTCGAGAGAACAACACACGATAGTTCCTGCAAGTTGGCACAAACAACGAATATGTTATTGATAATAAAAAACATAAATATAATCGAAAGGTATATGACTTGATTGATTGGGCATGTGGACGACAATAGAATGAATACTGAAGATATCCCACTTATAGTGAAGTTGGTCACTTAATATATCTTACCCAACCTTTCTGTCGACAAGCCGCTCTCGGTTGCTTCGATGCCCTATCGGATTCACCTTGTCCTTCGTTATATGCCAGTGCGACCTGTTGCACCGTCAATTGTTGCGCCTTGGCACTCGTATTTCCGACAAGGCCTTTGCCTTGCACCATGTTGTTTCCATCGATCCGGGCTCTGATTCAGCTTGTTGTAGGCTTTTCATTAAAAAGACACTAGACCCGTAACAATTTTTTCTCAATTTCGTTTAGCGAGCAATGCTTATATCCTTTGTATTAAAGAGCCATTGTTTCCCAACTTGTCGCATTAGTTTTTTTTTTATTTTACTAAAAGCTATTTAAGTTTTTGTAAACTCTAGGATGAAAGGTATAAGATCTATTTTTTTTTAGGGTGTATAAGTAAAATTTTTTCTTATTTAGCAGTATTGTCATTTTTTTATTTTGTTAAACATTAATTTTATATAATTTGATATATCGGTGAAATAGCTTGTCTCTAGTGGCTATGACTCTTAGCTTGCAATGTAATCTAACAAACTAATGCATGAAAATTGTTCTAAGAAAAATCTCGGAATAATAATAAAAGGTTGTTTTCAGATTTTATTTTTATTTTTTTTGCCAAACAAATATCTTAGATGTATAAGATTGAAACTAATCTATCAACTCTCTATTAAAAAAGAAAGACAACAATAACAAACACAGCCTTTAGTTTTTTAGTTTTTACAAAATTGAGTTAAATAGATTGGAAATTTTGCCCAAATTTCTTGATAGTGTGATCAAATTTAATAATATTAACTACTTAATTGTTAGTGAATAATGATATAATACGGTCACTAAATCTAATAAAATTTTCAACTAAACTAACAAGAATGGCTCAAATTAAAAAAAACGAGTTTGAAGTTAACAAATTTCAATAAATTAAAGGCTTATTTACACTCTCTAGTTAAATAGTAAAAAAATATATAAAATTGAATCTCCATATATGAATGGAAAGCTCCTAACAAATTATGTTTAATTATTTTTTATTACTTTATATATTTTACTATTTTTTATATTTTTTTAAAAGTTATGCTTTTGACCCCCAAAAAAAAGCAGTACATTTTAGAATATGAAAGAATTTAAAATCTAAACTATAAAAAAGTAAAGTTGAGGGCTAGAATTTGAGAATAAGTGCGCTTTCTGATATTTTAAAATAGGGAAACTTCAAATACCCTTAAGTGGTTTCGTACTTTCTTATTTTAGTATCCTTTAGTTTCAAGTGTATCAAGTTAGTATTTTGTGATTTCATTTTTGTATCAAGTTAGTACCCTGTGGTTTTAAGTTTTTCTTTTTATTATCTATTTCGGGGTATATAATTTAACGAATATTAAACCATAGGATACTAAAGTGACAAAGTGCGAAACCACAGGGTACTAATTTGATACACTTAAAATCACAGGATACTAAAGCGAGAAAGTGCGAAACCATAAAATACTAACTTGATACACTTTAAACCACAGAGTACTAAAATGAGAAATTACGAAACCACAGGAAGGTATTTAAAGTTTTTCCTTTAAAATATTATATTATCCGTAAGAAATTTTAATTAAAACACGTGCGGCTTCACAAATTCGACGAACAAAGTATATTATTCGTATAAGTTATTAAATTATTAATATGTTGATATATTAAAGTATTAATATGTGACCCGTTACCGAGGTAGTCAAAAACCATTTTCTATTTGCAATTAAATTGGTCGGTTGACGCCACTTTGTTTGACGTGGACTCTTTAATTAATTAGCAGCCCACGAGCACTTTAATTGGTTATATATATATATATTATTTTGTTAGAGAATGTTTGTACCATTGTTTGTTTTTTTGTTTTTTTATTTTTAGAGATATCTTTTTAAGCTTAGCTGAAAATATGCATCAACTAGAATTCGAACTCGAAATCTCGAATACCAACCACCAAGTCCTTTGTCACCTGTGCTAGGGACAGATAGTTTGTACCATTGTTACCAAGAAATGTATTTATTATAACGAGTTCGACTATAATGCTATTAATAGCACCAAAGCATGTGATACTGTCAAATTTTCTTTTATTAGATCTATCTCATCGACCGTTTTCACTTATTAGCTTATAGTATTCAACTAATTACCGTCCACTTAATCTTATAGGATCACTATCATTCTAATCGCACATCTTTTTATCCAAAGGCCGAAAATTTGATAGAATCAATGATTTAGTGCTAGTAATAATATTTTGGCCTAATTCTTATTATAACAGATGCTTAGCTTATTGTATTATTTTTTTAGATTAAACATAATCGAACCATGTCGTCGATTTCACTCGTTAGTTTTGTAACCGTAATCGTCTCACTTCTTATTTATTTTACTAAAAATTTTCACATAAGAGGATGAAAAAAGTTAGGACAATTATTTTTTTAATTATTATTATTATTTCTTATCTCATTCTCTTCTCTAATTGACGGCGGTACATCAAGAGCAATATCAATTACGGCATTTTCAAAAAGTAGAATTACGCGCGAGGTAGGATTATCAACGAGTCAAACACGAGCGAGTTAAGGCTGGCTCGTGTTTGGCTCGTTTCATAAATAAGCCGAACACGAGTTGACTCTTTAAAGTATCAAGTTAAAAAATTACACTCATATTCGGCTCGTTTATTAATAAGCCGAATATAAGTTGGCTCATGAACAATAAATTAAAAGAATTATGAAGAATATATTCAGGAAATAAATTTGTGAGGTCTTATTCATTTGACTTTTATCTAATAGTTGAAACTTTGCATATAAAAGACCTTTTTTATAATTGAGTTGCACTTTATAATTTAAATTAAGCTAAACCAAATTATAAAATTTATATTATATATATAATTATTTATTTATATTTATATATATAAATATAAACTATATGTATTCCAACTGTTATCGAGCCGAACACGAGCGAGTTGACTCCAGCTTGTGTTTGCCTCGTTTATTAAATCAGCTGAAAAATTTAGCTCATGTCAGCTCGTTTATTAAACGAGCGATTGGATCTCGAGTTCATTTCCAGCCGAGTATGAGCTGGTCACAAACAGCGAGCTGAATTGCTACCCTCTAGTGCGAGGTTTCGAAAACAACTTCACGCTCCTCCACCTCTGGTGTAAAACAAACTTACTCACAATGGTCCGTATCTGTTACATACAAATGGGCCGTATAGGTCCTACTTATTGGGCCGGGTTTGGGCTTAGAGTCTTAAACCCGAGTTCAAATGTGAAACTGACATATGGGCCCAACACGTCAGTGTCACAAGTGATACGTAACCGTTACACCGAGGCCCTCGTGGGGAGCGGAAACCCAAAATTTCTCTTCCCGCTCATTTCGAGGCGATCGAAAACGAAAAGAAAAAAAGAGAGAAAAAGGTAAGGAAAAAAAAAAAAAAAGAAACCCTAGGGAGGAATAAAGGGTTCGATACCCACTTCTCCTTCCCCATCGCGCCCATGGCGTACGATCCAAAAGACGACGTCGATAGGCTCTTCGCGTGCTTCAAGTGCGGAATCTCCCCTCCTCGTACGCCGCCTCCTCCTCGTCATTCATTTCTCTCTCCAATCCAATCCATTTTGGTTCATCTCGATCAAACCCTAATTCACTGGATTTCAAATGCTTTTTTCTCTTTTTTTTGCGTGATGCAGAGTCCGCATTGAAAGAACGAAGGACGCGAGACGAGAATTTGAAGAAACCGGCGCAGCCGAGCACGTCGAAATCATATGCGATGGATTCTCCAGCGACAGAGAAGGTAAGGGTTTCAATTTGTAGATCAAAGAATCTTTTTCCTTAAAGTGAAGCATGTTATGGATCTTTGTGTAGGAATCTGGTTGTGGATTAAGGTAATGCCGATTTGTTGCAGGTTTTGTGGTAGATTGGAATCAAGAGGTTTGATTACTTATACCTAAACCTAAGTCAAAGAACTAATGCAGATCATGAGTAGTTCACCTCTACCTCTATTCCTTGTCGCCCACAACATCAAATAAATTGTGTCACATAAAATGGATATATAACTTTCGGAGAAGTATGATTGAGAATTGGAAGAGTCATCCTATATCAAGTATTTTCGGGCTATCAAAAAGAGCTACAGATTTGACCTATTCTTTTAGAAATGTCGTCAGCAACTTTGGAGCTATATCCAATATTTCTGCCATCACCGCGTGCTATTTGTATTTGTTCATTAATCATGATGCCTTGATGGTTTTGTCTATGCTGGAAAATTATGAAATATGACTTTTCTTGTAACATTTCTTTCACTATTCTTTTCAGCTTGGTGCATCGACTTCAGCTGCAATCAAATTTAGAAGTGGCAAACAGATAACTCCAATTGTGTTTTATGGATCCCCACAAGGAGCTCCTGTTAAAAGGCCATCTCGCCTATTACGATTATTGCATGAAATCCGAATTGATCTCAGAGAACAGAATGAGTTGATCAGGTGTCTAACTGGATAAGTTTGTGTTTACCTAGAACCTATATTAGGAGAAATTGTGGCCTGCTCCTAGTGCACCACATGAGAATGATCTGCCCTCCATGTAGTCTCATACTTCAAACACCGTTGCCTGAGTTCGGTCCTTTTCTTGATTTAAAAGTTATTTTCTTTTGGATGATAAGGTTTGAAGTATGAGAGGGGATGGAGGGCGGTTCCCTGGGTAGTGTTGGGGGTGGCATGGCGCACCAGGGACAGGAAATGATTTCCCTGATATTGGAAGTTATAAGTTCTTATTTCCACTGCTGAAAACCTAATTTTGCATGCCTTTACAGGGAGAGGGTTTGGGCTACTTTCCCCAGACAAGAAGAGGCAATGAGATTTAGTAAAGCACATGCACAAAGTAAAGTATTTAGTTATCAAGATTATTTGACCGGTCAAAGAAGATTTCTTGTGTCTACATATGATGAGTTCTGGGGAAGGTTGGAATCTTAAAAACAAACTTATTAAAAAAAACCTGTGAACATTTGTAATGCGACAGCATTTTCTTGAGTTCCTATAGCTAAGTGCTTTCAATTTCATGTGTTTTCTCAGGTACAAAAATATGGATTGCAAATTTCGCCACCACTACGAAGTCATTCAAGACGTAATGCTTTGCCTCTATATTTACAGAAGAGTAAAATTAAATATGAGGCAATAGCATACTAGGATCTTTGCCTTTGCTCTGTATCAATTTTTCGATTCTTTTCTAAGGCATAGTGATTCACTATCAGGACATTCACTAAATATGGCCACACCTTTTGATGCAGTCAAAAATGGTTGAAGACTGCACGAAATATTTAGGCTAATCCTAAGTGTTTACGCTGATGATTAACAGCCATCCTATTGGTTCTGTTGCACATGGTATTTTTTTGATATTGTAAGGTATTTATTCACCTTGAGTTTAATTCTATAATGACTTAGTGCTGGCTCATCAATGACCGAATCATCTTATATATATATGTTTGGTCAATATTATTGTACCCATATTCTAGAGAAGTATCATAGCATGGGAATCAAACCTTCTTTGCACATATTATTAACTCTTGGCACTTACTGCAGTGGTCCAATTGAGTTATATAATATCTAACCAACTGGCTTTTACTGTCTTTCTCTTCAGGGTTCACCTTGCCACTTATATTTTGATCTAGAATTTGACAAGAAAGTCAACAATGATAAAAATGTAAATGAAATGGTAGATACATTGATTTCTATCACTTTTAATGCCTTGTCTGACAAATACTCTATCCAAGGAAGTCAAGAGTGGATCATAGAGCTTGACTCGTCTACCAGGGGTACGGCTTTTTTAACATGTTACTTTAACACATTTCCCACAATTTTGTTCCTTTTATTGTCATTTCTATTAAGTTTTATTTCTTTCACGCTTACCTGTTATTGGTTCATACTGTTATGCAGCTCATTCTTGCTAAAATTATTCTGTCCAGGGATTTTTTTTTTTTTTTTTTGTTGAAGGTTACATATTTTACCCTTTACAGACCATAATTGCTTCTTTAAACATGCTTTTGTATGCAGACATTTTTACAAGCTTATTAGTACTAAAAGTTAAAAGGTTGAATAACCAGAAAGGGACCTGCACTTTAGTCCAAGTGTCAATTACCGTTACCCCTTGATTTAAACATTTTATCAATTTTAACCCACCACTTAACCATATCTCAGACAGGCCCATGCATTTGGGATGATTGTTAGATTCTGATGCACACTTTATGGAAATGAGTTGGTAGATGATATTTGTTATATTAAATGGAGTAGAATAACATTAATTTTTTTTTCTTATTTTTAGAATCTAAGTAGAATAACATTAATGGAATGAATTATCTAATAAATTGCCAATTTTGGTAGCTCTAGTAAAGAATGACGTCTTTTTTAAATGGTATTTGATCTGTTATTTAAGTTGCAACTTTGAATCTTTGATATGTGCTCAGATATAGAATTGATGCAGTATGCCAACTCATTCCTGTAAAACTTTGAACATGGTGAAGTCAAGGATTTAAGTGCCGTGGCACGGAGTTGTGCCGGAAACTTGCCGTCACGGTATGGCACGGTCCGTGCCGAGCCGTGCCGTGCCGATGCCTGCCGGTCAAAAAATTCTTGTGTGCCGACACATAATAGCATAAAATATTTATTTTCTTTAGTAATAAAATATTCTAACTATTTATTATGTTTTTTTATCACATCTTTTAAACTTTATAGAGAAAATTACTTACTAATTTAAAGAATAGAGGGTTCTGAGCTGTGCCATCGGCACGGGGTCTGTATCGTGCCGGTATTTTGTTGGCACAGTACGGCACGGTGGATACGGTCCGTGCCGACGGGCGCTTAAAACCTTGGGTGAAGTACGGGATTGAAACTAATGCACTTTTTAGGGTAAATTACCCTTTTTAGTTCCCAAACTTTTACTCAAACTTCACTTTGACCCTTGACATTTTTAGTTGGACTTGGACAACTGACACTGATCTTTTGGAAGTGTCTCACTTTAGTCCTTTCCATCAGCTACTACTAGAAGAGAAAATTATTGCTTGCCTCAGTGCATCGTACATCTAAATACCACGTATCCATTACCCTCGGTTCCATCTCATATTTTAATTCCTACCATGTATTGACTTACAACTTTTTCTCTTCTTAGAAGTTGGAGTTATTACAGGGACAGAGGGATGATGAATTTGTGGTGGACGGATAGGATGCACCAAGTGCAAGCAATTATTTTTCATACACTGTAAGAACTAATGTATAGCACTTTGAAAACTGGAGTGCCAAATGCCCAAACTTAAAAATTTAAGGTCTAAAGAGAAAATTGACTAAAAGTTCGGGGCCTAATAGTGCAATTTACCCCCATTTTTAATGGAGAGGGCTGTTTGAGATGAGCTAAAGTGCAGATATTTTCTTTGGTGGTAATTTGGTTAAACCCAAAGTATCCGACCTGTACTGACTTGAACGTTCTTTTGATTTGATACTGTCCGAATATTAGCCTGCCTATTACACTGGATTGGATGAACTGAATGAAGAAATCTCTTTAAGGACTATGGCCTACAGCATGTGTAGGTGGAAAACACGTCAAACTATGTTCTTCCTGATTTAGTCTTCTCTATCTTTTTCACACGGAAGTTGGACCTTGGCTATCCTTTCACTTGTAAGCTCTCTAACAGTTATATCCTATTGTGCATAAAATGTGTGCATGAATAAATATGTGCATCCACGATATCTAATTGTGCGTATGCATATAAATACATACATGCACGAATGCATACCTCGGGCAATAAGGATAGGTAAAAGAATTTTGGAGTCAATGCATTCTCTAGTTTCAGCCAGTGGTACACTCAAGAAATTTTTAGCTATATTCAAAATGGTTAATACTTGAAATGAAATGTGATGTGCCATAGAAGAATGCCACCTCATTTATCAATGATTTATGGATTTCATCAGCTTTCATAGAGTACAGCTGCTCCACCCTCCTCGTTGAAGACCTTACTGATTGGGAATTGTGCATGTATACTTTGTTAATGAGAGAAAGATGTGCCTTTCTTTTTCCAGTAATAGGCAAGCAACCAAAAAATTGGTAAAAGTATTTTCTTCATATGAACCTTTTTAGATTAGAGACATGCAAACGAGAATTCGGACAAATCCTATAAGAGGTTTTACTATCTAGATGGTAAAAGAAGCACACAGGATCCATCATGTTTGTTCCTTTTCTTGCAATTTGCGAAGGTCATAGTGCCATCGTTTGCTTTGTAATTCATATGTTTTTATGCTTGTTCATACTTTGACAAGTTATTAGATTATCTGTGCTACTAAGATGTACTCTGTTTACATCACTTCCAATGTTCTAGATGCAAAGAATAGATAACAATTGTATTGTTTGCTCTTCATTCTAATTCATTTATCTAGCATAACTACCACCGTTGGGCCTAAACTGTTTCGTTCTTTCTGACTTGATTTTGGTAGAAAAATTCTCTCGCCATTTGATCGTCCGCATACCCAAAACTGCATTTAAGGACAACTCACATGTGGGTGCATTTGTTTCTGAGGTATTCATTTATCAAAAGCATCAGTAAGTTCTTTTCTTTTGTTTGCAGCTAACTGTAGACATCTGCTTTGTTATAAATATGGCCGCTATAATTCATTTGTCAGCTAAAGGCCCTTTATTGACGAGGACATCCAATTTGGTGATGAATGTGGACCTTGGTTTAGTTCTGAACAAAGAGAATTTGTATAGTTGGTGAAGTTACTGAGAGAAAAGGCATTTTTATTGTTTGTTTTGTTATTGGCATAATTTTTGTCCAACTCCATAGATAGTGCTTTAAGAATACTTCTTAGGTTCATGGTTTATAACTCGTGATCATTTTTCTCTTATTTTTACAAAATATTATGGACACTTTCCCAATTATAGGTCATCTGTAAACAGGTCCCTCATCTTTTATTTTTAAATTGAACTCTTCACCTAACGCATCATTGATTTTATAACTTTTGTTTTTGACATAATATTATGAAATTTAATGGAGTATTTTATTACTTGATGGTGTACTCTGTCGTCTTCCTGACAGAAACTGTTAAACTTTGACAGATACCGATGAAACATTCTGAAACCAAACAACACATTGAAATGAGGGGTTCAAATCCAAAACAAATGATGTTCAAATGCCTGTTTCCCATTGATACATTGTTTGGGGACATGTGATGGTTTATATATTTTTAGCTTTATTTTTTATTAAAGATGTCTATTTTTCACAAAGTAACCTGATACGGAACTGCATGCTTCAATTAGGTATGTTCACAAATTGCTTGTGCCCGTGGAACTGCTCCAAAATTTGATGAATTGTATATTAGAAAAGATGGCAGCAGTGCTGATAAAGCTGATCATCTTTTTCTGGACAATGCTGTCTATTCTCGAAATCGCTGTTTTCGTCTGGTGTTTTCTTCAAAGGCTGGAAAAAGCTCTTTCCTTCTGCCCACTGAACGTTTCAAATGCAAAAATATGGTATACTTTTCGTTCACACCATTCCCAAAATTCTTGGTGCTTTGAAATGTTATAGTTCATTACAATTCTAGTCCTTGAAATCCGTTCTAAATAACAATTTAGTCGTGTTCTTGCCCTAACATCTGAAAAAGGCTCCATAGTTACCCCTTTATTTGACTTTCGTTAAATTGACACTCTATAGACAAGAAATAAATTTGGGTTCAAACTTAAGTGACTAAATTGGTAAAAATGGAACACAGAGCTCGAAATTGAGCTCAAAATTGGTACAATATTTTATGTCATTACCTTGAGAATCAAGTTCAAATATTATAATATAGCAAACCAAAAGGTCAAAAAACTAGAAAACCTTTATTCCATTTATAGTTTTTTGATCATTTATTTACCTTCAAAACCCCCGATATGTCATATTCATCCGTTTGCAATTTTCAAGCTTTTAGGTCCATAGCACCCGCTTTAGGGGGCCCAATGGTGCTTCAATGGCCGCAGCAAACCCACACCACTAAGTTTTGCTTTCAACGTTATGGCGTAGCGGTAGTACAGTAATTCTCCCATATCGACCGCCATAGACGGCATAGCGCCGCTATTTGAAACATTGACTTTATCATTTTTTTTTCAGATATGAGGTTTTTTCTTTGCAAAGAGGGGAAGAACATATTTTCCATGAGAAGTACGTAGAGAAATAATGAACTTCTAAATTTTAAAGTTTAAATATTGGTATCAGTAAAAGCTGATATTATGGCTGTAGTTACTCTTATAACTGTAAATGTATTTGTAATTATGTCTAACAGCGATTGCAGGCTACTATTGTTTTACGTTTACTTATTATAGCAACAATGACTGTAGCGGTAGTTACTCTTGTACTTTCTAGACTGTATTTTCTAGCTGATTGGACATTGCTTTGTTCTTATTCTTCCCTTTTTGTTTCTAGAAATAGCAATAGTTTTTTTTTTTTTTTTTTTTACAATTTTCCAGCTTTCGAAGAGAAGCTTATTTGGTGACAATGTGAGTCCTATTCTAGAACTTTGAAGTATGTTTGGCATGAAAAATAGTAGGCTGAATGAATGAGTAAGAAACCCTGAGCATGATGATTTCCTTTCAAGATTATGTATTAGTCCTTCCAACCTTGTTATTCCTATAATAGTGCTTCAAAACATTCTTAGTTGTGCATATAGTCCCTACCTTTAAACTTCATAGCCCGAGAATATGCTCTAACAGAGTTAGCTTTCTAAGACCAAGCTAATATTAGGGCATTTTCAATCCTAAGACACTTTCTGATTTATAAAGAATGTAATTGAAGCATCTTTCAAAGGAACTCACGAATCTCCATATTTCTTCAGTTCCCAAGAACAACTACCTAGAACATTGTAGAGGTCAAAACTAAACTAAGATTTGAGAGGAAGAAGCAATCTCAATTATGTTTGGTCACGGGACAACTGTGTAAATGGCTCTTTCGAATATGAAAATATGGATGAAATGTAATTTCTTTAAACTAGCATATTCCAAGTTTTTCATGGATCTTTGGATGAAGAGAATGATCTCATTGAGGTTAAATAAATTATTTTACAGAGAAAAATAGGGGAATGAGATAACCAGAGAGGAGATGTGGTAGAGAAAATAGAAATCTTGGAAGGTAGGACAACCATAGATTGACTTTTAACCTCTCAAAATATCCTTGATTCAGCTAAATTGTCAGAACTGCATAAGAAATTTTAAGGGAACTAATGTGCAAATTATGAGATTTGATGGATTAATATGCAATATCAAATGATTTTAGGGACCAATATGGAAAAAAAAGCTGCTAATTTTATTCCTAGTTTCTAAGTATTCACTTCTCTGAATGCTGCACCGGTGTTATGCTATGAAAATCTTCAACTGAAAGAGATTTTGTGTGTTTACGATAGTCTTGCATAAATAACCTCTAAGTATTTTCTGGAAATGGTTGCAGAATGAAAAGCAAGTCTTCATGGATTCACTTATCTGCAAAGTAGATGATGATTGCGATAAACTTCTGATATGCAAACTGGATTTGGATTGCAAGAAAACTTTGTGTTTTGATTCTGAGGTGAGTATTATTATCTGTATAGATAGTATTACACTCAAGGTTTTAAGTGCTCGTCGGCATGGGCCGTATCCGCCGTGCCGTACTGTGCCAACAAGATACCATCATGATACAGACCCCGTGCCGATGGCACAGCTCAAAACTCTTTATTATTTAAATTAGTAAGTAATTTTCTCAATAAAGTTCAAAAGATGTGATAAAAAGACATAATAAATAGTTAGAATATTTTGTTGCTAAAGAAAATAAATATTTCATACTATTATGTGTCGGCACACAAGAATTTTTTTGACCGGCACGGCTTGGTACGCACCGTGTCGTACCGTGGTGGCAAGTTTCCGGCATGACCTTGTGTTACGGCACTTAAATCTTTGATTATACTGACTCAGTATAAATACAATGAAAGGTTGACTATGTCCTGCTGTAGAGTTTATGAGAATAACTTGACAACATAGAAATATGTTAGACATCTAAAGAGTGCACATGCTGATGTGTCTATTAGCTTGTATGGCTTGGTTGAAACTTCTGCAAAAGTGACGTTTGAGCACTGCTGCATGAATAAGCACTAATGGCTTTTTCATTAAAATCTCCTCTAGTGTTTGTGTAACAGAAATAAAAGCTTCAAAGAGCTCTTACTTTTGGG
Source organism: Ananas comosus (assembly GCF_001540865.1). NCBI lineage: Eukaryota > Viridiplantae > Streptophyta > Magnoliopsida > Poales > Bromeliaceae > Ananas > Ananas comosus. The sequence continues at coordinate 10,858,882 of NC_033629.1, read as the reverse complement.
ACCCCAAAGCTTGTTTTAGCATCTTGCATAGCAAACGCCGCAAACCATTTTTTAGCCAAATTCCTGGTTTGTCGAGTTTGAAGCTTCTGCTTGTTTGAGTATAGAAGTTGTGCCTAAGCTAGGCCAAAAGGCATTATATTGCATTTTCTTCGAGGATGTATTTGTATGAAGTCAGCACTTCTAATGTACAAGTTGCGAGCCTTGGTAAATTGACTTTGATATTTCCTTATGCATATCTTTTAAATCAGGTGAAAGAGGAAAGATCATATGTTTCATTTGATGCTCATAGAAGTGATCTTTGCAGTCACACGTACTTCTCAGGGAAATCTCCATTTCCAGCTTTGGATGCATTTGTGGAGTGTATAGGCTCTGTCGGAAATGTTTCAGGTTTATACTTCCCAAAATAATTTATGTTTTCAATTTCTTCCTCAAATACTTGTGTTTCAGGATTTCTTGTTTGGAAATGATCTGCTTATTAATATGCATATTACTTCTTAAGATATCTACACTTTAGCCCTGCAAAATCTGAATTTCAGTAGCCGTACAAATAACTTGATTTCCTCCACATATACCCTTGTGCTCAAAAAAAAAAAAAAAGCCACTTTCTAAGAAACCATGTCTCATATACAGCCAATTTCCTCCAGTAAATTGGATGATTTTTCATCTTAAAGTTACTTTTGAAAGAGTTTGCACTTTCAAGAAGTACATTAGTAAATATGTGTAAAAGCACCTGTAGTTTCAATGCCTTTCCTCTTGTGTTCTCTTTTTCTTTCACGCATATATTATGACTTCATATGATGTAAACTGTCATGGCATGCTACGTGATCATACTTCCAGCTACATTGAAAGAAACCTATGTTGGAGTTATCACTCCCCCTACAAACCTCCGTCAATTTGTTATCATACCTTAATTAATAAATTAATCTTTGAAAACCGCGGAGAAGCAATTTTCTTTGAGGGTACATTGCTGACCATTCTTGTTTTTCCTTTTTTTTTTTAATTATTGGCATTCTTTTATGAAATTACAGGAAAAATTCGTTGCTGGTACTGGTTTTCAGAATATGGCTTGATGGTTTACAGCATGTCTAGTGGTAGATATTGCGAGCGGATTGGAAGAGAACACAAAAGCAATCATAGTAAGCTTACCAACCACTGCAGTTATTTTATTTGTCTATCAGCAGTCAACCTATTTATTATGCGATTGTTAATATCCCTATAATTTATCTAGTTACAAATCTATCCCTGCAAAATCAGAATTCTCTTCTGTGCTCAATAAGGACTTAATTTCCTACATTACACCCTTGTACTGCCAAAATGTTTCTGAAGAAACCTTTTCTAATACAAAAGTAGCCGTCTCAAGGAATTGGATGAGTCCCCAACATAAGATCAGGATATTAGCCTAAGAAACTACACTTGCAAGTTCTATATTAGAACAATTCAAATTTTAAGGATTCATGTTTATAGATAGAAGATAGATGATTTTGCAGGCATATATACATAATAAGCTCCTTTATTGGTCATGTTCTATGACAAATGTGGACTAACAGCTACCAAACTCATGCTGGTTCAGTAATGTACATTGTCGACTTCCAAAGAGCCGGTTATTACCAAAAATGTTACGACCCAGATTGTCGAGGTTCGTGCAAGAATTACCACCTTTGAATTAGTTATTCTTTACATTGAAATCCTTCATATATAATAATTTACAAGATAACTGAAAAAAATGGTTTATAAAAACAGGTTACCGATCTCCGTTGCGCCCCTTACCATATGATGTGATTCCCGATTCTATGGCAATTTTTAATTCAACTCAGACAGAAAATTATAGTGAGGTTGTGGACATCAATTTTGCTGTTCAACTTGATGGTGATCACAACCAATTAGTTATTGAGAGCTGCACGAAAGACTACAGCTGGTGGGAAGAAGCTGTCAAATTTGCCGACTGTATGGAGGTGGAAGATACATCCCGGATGTGCAATTTGGTGAGTGTAATCTTATGGTTATTTTTCATCTCCTTCAATTGTTTAACTCCGTTTTTTATTTGAAATGGTTCTTGTCTCTTTGAAGTTACATTTATTATTTTCCATCAATCTGTTCAAATCAGAGTTTTAAGAGGCTTATCTACAATTGTATGGAACCCAAAGCTAAGTTGAGAAAACTTCAATTGAAGAGGTTGATGCACTTCTAGGGTTCATTGTCAACTTTTTGGTAAATCTCTTGAATTTGCCCACCAAATTCCCAGCCAAGCAATTCGAGGGGCAAAAAAAAAATTTGCTATTGAAATGAATACTTTTAGGCAATTTCAGTTAAGGTCTTTATTCTTTCTTTATACTTGTTTACCTAGTGCTGCTTATGGTTCGGGTTAAGTAAAAACTGCTTATTCCAGAGATAGATACAAGTTCAAATATGGGCAGAAATTAGACCAATTTTGCGTTTGGAAGAAAATTGAGTTATTTCTGTGAATAAGATAAATAGCGTTTGGATGGTTAGATTGAAACAAGAGAATTAAGAGTTATAATTTTAAATTAAAAATATATTATCTCATTAATTAACACCAAAATATTAATTAAAAATAATTTAATAAATTAATAAATTTATTAGCTATGAATATTGTATAAGATAATAAAAATACATTAATTAATTAATTAAATATAAAAAATAATTTAACTTTTTAATTAGTTAGTGAATTATTTTAGTTCGATGACTAGTAAAAAAATTAATTAGATTAATAAAAATATTAATGGTTGATCAATATAAATATTAGTTTATGGATAAACACATTAAATTATTAATAATTAATTATAAGTAATAAATAATAAATTAATTAATTACTTTATTATTTAAGCAATGAATAATGATTTAAATATATTAATTAGATTAATTAATGATTTAATACCGTAATTAAAATTAAATTTATACTTTAATTAACCTTGTTCCGGCTTAGGAACAAATCTTGTTCCGGGTAAAGGGTGGAACACCAGTTTTAGGCTTATAGTAGGTTATACTAGCTTATTCCAGAGATCCGAGAACTATTGTTCTCAAGTACGAAATTTATGTTTGGGAACAAAGAAGAGAATAAGGACTTATCCTCCCCCTCTGTTCCCGAACCAAACGCCGCCCTAGGGAATAATCTTCTAAAATTTCCTTTAATTTTTTTTAAAAAAAATTAAAAAGATACAATCATAAGCTTTTAGCATATCAAATTGTTTACATTACTAAAGCACAAGTGAAAGAGTCAAACTAATGTTGCTTATTTATCTGTAAATCTTCTCCTGCCTAGTCTTGAAGACAACTCATGCAAGCGAAATTTGGGCCTTTCTGTAGTTCTTTCCTGTTGCATTTAGCTTTCTTAATATTTTTGGCATTTAGCAAACTTTACTGGTGAATGTTCAGTAGAATGAGGAGACTTATAATATCTTTCTTTTTTTTAAAAAATTTCTCTGCACAAACTGTGCTACAGGTTGAAAATAATGATGAAGAAGATTGTGAATGGTGGGCAGATGCAGAAAAGTTTGCATCACAAGTTGAAGGACAAGTTTGATTGACCAAAACGGTGAGCATACAAATGTATTTAACCATAAAATGGGATTAGTATGTCTACTTCACTGCAGTTTTAACCTTGTTATTACCAAAAGGAACTGGCTTATGTAGTTGGTAATAGCATATGAACTCTTTTTGAGGCCAGTTGAGATTATCTTTGAGGTTCCGTGATCTCATCAGCTACATTGGTGTTTGAAGGAAACACAGAACAATACGGACCGTTAAAAGATCTTTGAGCTATTTACAGTCCCTCGAATCGCTCGGTCTGCCTGTTCTACACAGTTTGCGGATATAGTGGGACTAGGAAGGATTGGAGTGTATGTAAACATGTAATTGTAATCCCTACTCGGTTGCAGCATCGGAGAAACCTAGAACTGTATCACACTATAATAAATGCTTGGTTTGTTGTAAAGGAAAAGTAACTGAGAGAATTGTTCCAAGGGAATATATATTTGGAAAAGAACGTAGTATCTTGATGTTTGATTCTGTCAGGTATTATTCTCTTTGTCGCCTTTGCTTAAATAACTCTTTTGTTGCCACATCAATGCCCTGTGTGGGTCTATTTTATCTTGTTTTTGAAAAGAAAAATAATGAACGATTTACTGTTTCTTTCGTGTATTATGTGGTAAAAATAATTTATTTTATTTTCTAAAGTCTTTTTACTAACAATTTTAATAATTATCATACAAAAATTTTAGTAACTCTACAAATAACTCACAAACAATCCTCACAATCCAACGAAACAGAAATATAGTGAATGATCACCGTTTTTAAAAGACGGAGAATGGTTTATTGTGTTTGGTTGATTTTTTATCATAAAATGGCAAAACTATCTTATGTCTCAACGCAGCGACCATAGGATTATTTGTCCAAACACAAATTTTGAAAATTTTTAAAGATTACTTATATAAAAAAGGTCTCATATGGGAGCTTTTGAGTAAGCAAGTGAAAAAGAGCTCAAAGAAAGCAAATCAGCTCCTTGGTTACTAGCATAGTAGCATTGCACTAATGCCACAAATGGAAGTACAACCAAATACCACGTCTTGTGCTCCATCAATTTCACCAATGTATTATTGCATGACAACCAAAAGAGTGCATAGCCTACAAAAAACATAGTGGCTCATCACAACACAAATTTAGTATGATAAATATACATTATAACTAAAAATACAAAAGTCTTGCTAATGGGTTCAAAAGCCCCACTCATTTCAATACCAAGAACTCTGTTCTAGGGACAGACAATTAACCCTATCTTCGCATATATGAAAACCACAGGTATCACAAGAACCATCCCATGGCCATGGTAATTGCAACTGAATAGAAAAGGTTACATTTCCAAGTGCCTAAATGATATGAAGATTATCAAAAATCTTAGTTCGAGTAATCTCTTTCAGGCAGACAAAATCAGTACAACAGTATGAGCTATTCCACGAAAAGCCAGCGAGAAAGCCTACTTGATCCAACTGGAAGACAGAAGAGCCCAGTGTCAGCTGAAAATGTTAATTGCGGCAGGTAGAACGGAACATTCTGTTGGAAGAAACCCCAAATGCTCCCCATCAGACTGCACGTACACGCCACCTTTGGGAATTACCTCCTCAATTTCGATTGACCTGACACTGCACCAGCAATGAAATGAGCAAAATGTAAAAGTAATATGGGCTACCAAAATTTTACCTCATAGTGTACCCCAAAATGCGGTTAATGCTACATTTCAAATTTGGCTAATCAGAAGGGAGCTTTGAAAAGGAATTTGCGAAACCTTCACACGGGAGCGCTGACATCATTTGATAATTTGCCCAACAAAAATATAACAATGTTTTGTCATGCATTTGTGAGATAAAATCACATGAATAATATGGCTTCATGCCATTATGAAGAAAGGCCACAATCTTTGTAGCAAGACAGAGAGTTGCTGACATATAGTAGAAGCGGAAAAGCCACAACTGACAAGGGTACATGAATTTGCTAAGGATTTTAATCACATTTCACAAAGCAATGAGGTTATAGAAGTAATAATTATCATTATACGGCTTCTTTCTAACAAGCATAGAAATTTATAAACATATTGTTTGAGGAAAAAAGGCATGTTGTGGAACTCAAAGACAACTTTGATCATATTTCAATTTTTGTTCATAACATTTTGTACGAACAATGAGGCATGACTCATCAAGCATAGAATTCCTGCTAAATTCAGTCATTCTATCTATAAGATGAGTCATTTACGGAAAGAACCGAGATCAACAGTGCAATATTTCAACTCCATTTTTAAAAAGACATTGAGCAATGCTACTTGTAACATATTTAGAAGAAAAGAGGCATAATTAACTTCAAGTTGACCAGAATGTTGCTTTGCAAAAATCTCCGTGCTTTTAAATACTTGACAACCGCCACGAAAAATATTGAGAAAAAACAAGAACAAATAAAGCTATAGTTCACAGATGGCCCATCTTGTGAGATTTTTGCAAGGAATCATATCCGAGAACAATGAAATACAGGCAGTGATGAGACCCTGGAAGAGAAACTTCCAGTAAAAACTAGGACATCACCAGCTTTGCAGAACTGCTACATAAAAAATTAGAGGGCTCTTACAAATATCTCTTGCAAAATAGTCCATTATAGATAAACTCATATAATCTATACTTTCATATATGCCCCGACAAACATGCAGCTTCATGCAAGATGTTTATCTTAAGTTGGGAAGCCATCTAATGCATTAGGGGAAGTTGGTTGCGTATTAGAAAATGAAAGACATTTTTTTAAAGTAAAAATGTTTATATATCTAAGATGATAAGTTTTCAAAGAGCATATATGAAAATTTAGCTTTTAATCGTATATCTATGATTTTGGGGAATGTAGAAACATGTCAAAAAGAAATTACCTTCTTGAAGAAACACCTCTCAGTGATAGATGTGTTCCTGTGTAAAGTTTATGCAGCTTAAAAACAAAGTCATACCACTTGAAGTCTTGAAGAATCACCACCTGATCCACCCAAATACAAAATCGATTGATTTCTCATGTGCTGTCCTCAAAAACAAATTAGAAGATAGACAGGGAAGAAGGGTGAAATTAGGGCACCTCCAAATTTCCACTAAGAGGGTTGGCTGTCGGAGTTATCTTCATACCACCACCAAAGAATTTGGCATTTCCTATACAGAGAGCAGTGACCTTATCAACTACTTCCCATTCTCCCCCGTCAACCTGCAGAAATGATGCACTAGACAGGTCTGTAAAGATGCCGTTCCAATACATCAAATTCCATATGTAACACTCAAAAGCGCAGTTTCCTACAAAAATGGCCTTCTACTAGGTTAAGGAGATCCAATCCATGACGGGGAATATGTGAAGTTTTTGACGGACATATATGAAATTTAGAATTGCAGGGGTATATCAGTAAATATATCTATAAGTAGGCTTTTTTTACAAGCTTTATCAGTGAATATATCTATAGCTAAAGATAACAAGTCAAGATGCAAGAGAATCGTCTAATGGATTCTCAAAATGAGTTTGCATATGATATTACCTTGATTTTGAGGTCCCTATTACTGTGCCCCATAAAGGCTCTCAAAGCACCAAAAACATAACATAAATTTCCAAATCGCTTATACTTGGAAGCAAAATAGCCTGCTTTCGCACTCCTGCAGGATGATCGTTGTTAAATAATCTTCCCACTAGCAATCTTATCAGCTCTATTAGAGAGGAATTTTTACATATACCCCTACAAAATCATCTAATATCATGCATACTCCTGTAAAATCTGAATTTTCTTGTATACTTCTAGAAAGTTTACTTTCTTATAAACATATCCTTTTAAGTTGGAAGTCATTCAATTCATGCGAGATCTTGTCTTTTTATTAGAGCAAATATTTTGAGAGCCATTTTTGTAAATGCAAGCGCGCATATCAAGGAAATTAAGTTTTCGAAAGGGTATATATGAAAATTCACCAACAGTCGTTTTGCAGGGGTATGTATTATGTAAATATTTCATTAAAAAAAAATCCAATAGCTCAATGTTCTTACAGATGTACATCAGCAACATTAATAAAAAAATGGGGGTCTCTATTGGAGCCATTAATAACGCCAACATCTACTTTCGATTTATGACCTGCATGAAATATACTCCAGCTGTAAGTTCAACCTGAGATGAAAGAGTCAGCTTGCAACAGTCTTGTATTATTTTGAAGGGCAAGGACTCATCAGTAATGAATATGTAATTATGTTGTCAGAGAGGATGTGAAGCAGCAATTTTGCCCTGGTATAATTCTTAGAAAGAACTAAAGTCTGCAGTTTTCTGGTCTTTCTCTAGGCATCTCTATGTAGATGTCCTGTACGTTGTTGGATATTGTATTATCATATCAAACAAAGTGGAGTAGTGAAAATGATGAAACCTCGCACAATCCGTTCAATCGCCTCATATGGATCGTTCTTCCTGATCAGACAAAGCATAAAATGTTTTAATCATTCATTTGCAAAAGAAAAACCCAAAAACAAAAGATTACCATCACGGATAATACTGTGGAAGAATAAACTAACCAGCCAAAAGTTCTAGCAAAATCTGAACCAGTACCAAGCGGAATTAGCTGCGAAAGCAGAACTTAATTTCAGAAAAAGAACTAAACATAATAAAAAAAAGCAACAGAATAAACTGATAACCATTACGAAATTATCTATTTATACATATGGCTCTGCAAATATGTCTCCTACATATATACCCTCATACTTGGACAAGTGTCCCTCTAATGCTTTTCTAAAACCATCTTCCCACATGGATTGATTAAATCACCAATTTAAGATAAGGGCTTTTTTTTTTTTTGNGGGTGTGGGGAAGCTGCGTTTCCAAGAGTTCTAGAAAATAAAATCAGATTTTACAAGGTTACATCTAGAACAGCAAATTAAGTCCCTTAGAATTAAGTGGAACTGGAAAAAGAAGCATTTATTACTCACACCAAGTGCAGTTGAATGCGCAGGTCCTTTGTCTAGAGCAAGAATAGGACTTCCTTCCCAGAAGAAGCCATTCACCACCTGTTAATCGAAAAGATGGCTAGAAAAAGTGAGCGATGTTTCGAAAAAGTGAGTAATGTCTCGAAAAAGCGAGCAACATCTATGTTTTTCTTGACTATTTTTCTCAGAATACATGTAAAGAGTAAGACAACGGAGAATTCCAATGCAGGATGAATATAAATTTACATTAGATTGGAATTTTTACAGTAAATAAAAGCAATGTATCAAGTGGTGTAGCACAAATCATAAAGCAGCATTGAACCAAGGGAATGAAGAAAGAGAGGGGGCGAAAAACACGACATTCTCACAGCAAGAAATGAACAGTCTGCTAAGTCCATGTGCTACTTCGACAAATTGTCTAACTTTCAAATGTTTCAAGAGCTTGGATACGCTGTTGTTTTGATGTCCCAATTCACAGTCTTAGTCCGTAGAGATTATAACGTTAGGCAAGCCTTCTTCCAAAAAGTCAATTGAAGACTCCCTCTCGATGACTTGTTGATAGATTTTATCCTGTAAAGCCTTCCCACAAGAATAACTGTTTACGATTAAACTCAAGTACCGCAAACATCTGATGTAGCTTTATGATTACTCAGCTCATGAGGAAAAGTAGCATCTGATAAAATCAAATAAATAATAATGTATTTATTATATATCTACACATGTATATAATAAATACATTAGTAAATAGAGAATAACTAAAGATCGTGATTACTTTAAAGTACTTTCAAGATTTTATCATTATCTATCTAATCTCTTTAGAAATTATTTAACTAGGAATCATTTATATATAAGAATTACAGCCCACAACTATCAAAGAAAAGAACCTCTCTCCTCTACTCCTCTACTTGGTCATTCCATTTTATTTCTTTAGGTTTCTATACACGCTAGGTTATTCTAAGCTAAAATTAGTATATAGAAAACTAAGATGATAAAGAAATGGGTAAGAGAAAGAAGTGAATTAAGCAAAATATAATCGAGGGACTACTAAAGCAACACCATCCCACAAAATAGTAACAAAAAAGTCCCATTTGATATATCATAGCATATATAACACACTGAAACTCAGAAGTATTATTTACGGAGATATAAGAGCCAAATCAAAGCGATATGGGGTGCCTATATGGTCTATTTGAACCTCATGAAGAGTCCCATCACCTCCAACAGCTATCACTGCATCAGCCCCTTCCCTTATTGCCTACAGCACCAACGATGGGAATTACGTTAAGTGTTAACAACTTATCCGCAGCAAAGCTATGTGGAAAACTCTAAAAAAAATTTGCATTATATTATATATAATTTTTTTGTGAAGATGGATCTTCTACCTCCCTGGTAATGTCTATAGCATGAGAAGGACCTGACGTGATAGACTCGCAAACCTGGTCATTTAACAAAGAGAAACAATTAGAAAGAATTGTGATAAAAAACAATGTTGATGCAATCCAAGAAAAGAATACTTGTTTACTGAAAGTTAGTCAATTAGAATACATCATTAGTCTATCTAAAGACCATCAAAGATATCATTATCCTTATAAATGAACCAAACAACCGATGATACTTTAAACTAATTATTTTCCACCGGCGTATTATAAGATAGTTGACAAAACAATGCAACCACATTGTCGCAACTATTTGGAATTGCAAAAGGTTCGTATGATCTAAAAAACAGCAAACACCAAAGCTGGAATTATTGCAATTTAAAAGGTTATAAGGCCGATTTGGCTCTGCTTCTACTTTTGCTTCCAGCTCTAGTTATCAATAACAAAACATTCGACGGGAAGCACAAATGTTAGATCGAGGCCCAAAAGCAGAAGCTCTAATTTGGAGCTTCTGATTCTGCTGCCAAGAGAAGCTAGCGGGAAAAATTTAAAATAGTGTCTCTCATAATAACACTTCTCGTGACAGCACTTCATCAAACATCACTACACCTTTATTGCATTTTGAGGCCCAACGCGACCTGCCCGCCAATATGTCAATCTTATACCCCACTCGTTCAGAGGCCACCATTCTTTCACTAGTCTTATAGACCCAACTTAATAGAGCTTACAGTTAGCACTTCTTCTTCTTTTTTTTTTGTGTTTTGGGACGAACAGACTTTACTTCTTTTTCAAAGAAGCAGTACTTTATCAAACAGCACTACACCCTGCAGCAAATCAAAAGAAAGAAGAGATTATTACATTGCAGCTGCCGGCAAGGCGCGTTCGGAGATAAGGCAGCAGCCTCTTCCACTCCTTCCCTGTCCGCCCATTCGCGCCTGATCGATCTCACTCCCCCCCAACAACATCACCATAGCACTTTTAGAGAGAGATACTAGAGAGAGAGAGAGAGAGAGAGAGAGAGAGAATCTAGAGATATATGATAATATGAGATGGAGAAACCTTTGGGGTTGACGACGAAGACGAAGTCTCGGCGAGGGCGAGAGGCGGAGGCGGCGCCGTTGCCGCCGACGCCGCGGTCGGGGAAGGGATCGAGGGCGCTCGGCTGCTCCGCCCGCGTCAAGAACGAGGGCTTCGCCGCCGCCGCAGCCTGCATCCCGCACGCCATTTTCTCCCTCTTTCCTGTTTTCTGTTTTCTTTTTTTTTTTAGAAAAAAAATCTTGTTTTTTTCGGGCAATTTTTTTTTTTTTTTTTTTTTTGNTTTTTTTTTTTTTTTTAACCGAGGAGGAAAAAAAGGGCTTTTTTTTGCAAATAGCCCCCTTATAAATTTTTTTTTTAAATTTGGCCCTGTCAAAAATTTATTTGCAAAAATGGTCCTGGCCCCGCCACGCAAGCGCCACGTCAGCGCCACGCGGGCGGGGCTAGGCCAGATGGTTAAGTTGAACACGGTGAATCATTCACCGTGTTCAATACAAAATTTTTGGACACGGTGAATGATTCACCGTGTTCAATACAAAATAGCTAAGAGTGAAATATTTGTATTGGACACGGTGAATCATTCACCGTGTCCAATACAAATAATTGGACACAGTGAATGGTTCACCGTGTCTAATACAAATACCTCCAACTTAGCCATTGGTGGGGTATTTGTATTAGACACGGTGAATGATTCACCGTGTCCAATACAAAAAATCTTGTATTGAACACGGTGAATGGTTCACCGTGTTCAACTTAAACATCTGGGCCCGCCCTGATCGCGTGGCGCTGACGTGGCGCTGGCGTGGCAGGGGCAGGGTCATTTTTGCAAATAATTTTTGGACGGGGCTAGTTTTGTAAATAAAATTTGTTAGGGGGCTATTTGCAAAAAAAACCCAGAAAAAAAAGGAGAGGGAGAAGTGATTAATTATCGAAAGAGACGAATCCCGAATGAATCATAGGGCTGTGTGGTTGGATGTAATTATAAAAATAGTGTAATTAGAAGTTTATACAAGCGGTTATATTTTTTTTATTTGGTAGTTTGCAGTTAAGATTTGTATTTATAAATTCTATCAACTTTTAGATAGAAATATGATATTACTTCTTCTGAATATAACATAATTATGAGATCTTTTAATTATTGATTATGATTTTTATGTTCATATATAATTTATATATTATAAAATTATGTATGAATTTAATGAATTTTAAATGCAAATATATTATATATTTGGTTAAAACAAAAATTAAGGTATTATTGAACTAGCAGACCGGAAAGAAATGAAACGTATGAAAAAAGAATTATTGAACCCTAACATGTATTATTAAACTTTAGTAGATTTCATGAATAGGTATTCTTGGAAAAAAAAAAGTTAAAAAAAGAAGCATATAAAAAGATTTATTGAACTGTAACAGATATTATTAAAATCCTAGCATATTTCATGAATAGGTATTATTGAAAAAAAAAGTTTTTAAAAAAAACGTATGAAAAAAAAAATCACGCTTTATTTATTTTTTTTAATGGATGAGCCGTCTTCGGCTCAATTGCAGCAGTTGGTACTACAACCAAATTGATTGCAGTACCAACTACTGCAGTTGGGCTTCTCGTGCAGATGCAATTATTGCAATTGGGCCTAACTACACCAAATCAAACAAAAATTTAATAGATGCATGGGATGCAATTCGGGCATTTTATCCGGAGCCCGAGTAGGGATGTTAATGGTAATGGATATCCGAAATAATCTGAATTCGAATTCAAACGTTGCGAGTTTAACTGAGTTAAACGGATATGAATTCGGTTATGTGTATAGACAATAAAAATTCGACGGATATGAATATGGATATAGATTTTATATTTATCCGACCCGAACTCGGACTAGAACTAGATTCGGCGTATAATTTTATCATTTTAATATACTCAGTTTATATATAATTTAGTTTATGAATGTTTCTTTCATAAATGATTAATTAAAAGTAAAAAATAAAATATATTTTTTATAAAATATTTTTTAATTTATTTTATTTAAATTAGTATGAAAAAATAACTTTATTAGTCCTAATATAATAACACACTATTACTGGACTACACTTGTATGCTTTTCGGTAGCTTACGTGTTATCAAGTCGATTTCAATACATATGCTTTCAAATCGATAATCGGCTTTATCATATTTAATTTAAAATATTTAAAATACATAAAAAATAATTTTTATAATTTTTAATATTATTTATTTAGTGATCGGAGTCTAAAATTTGACACAGCGCTTAGTTGGCGAGAAGATTGAGATTTGGTCTAATAATTTTTTTATTAAAATTATTATAAAGTTGTAAAAAAAAAAGGCAAACTTCAAATACTATTAATATGGTTTCGCATTTTTTTACTTTAGTACCCTGTGACTTAAAGTGTATCAATTCAATACCCCATGGTTTTATTTTTCTTCTTTCGTCAGTTTTTTCGTTAATATTTCGTTAAATTATGTACAAAAAAAAACTTCAGATATCCTACCTAGGTTTATCAAATATTCACTTTAGTATCTTTTAGTTTTAACTTTATCACCGATTTAACGAAAAAAATAGTAAAAAAAATAATAAAAAGAGAAAAATAAAATTATAGGATTCTAAATTAATACACTTTAAATCATAGAGTACTAAAAATGAGAAAGCGCAAAACCATACAGATAGTATTTGAAGTTTTTACTTTAAAAAAAAAAAATCTAAAAAACAAGGATTACATGCTTTTTCTTTTTCATCCATAAATCTGTTGCCATGCACAGTCCATGATGAATAAAGTAGCATGAGCTGCTCTCGTTGGAGTAAGTCCTTCGTTCCCAACTCCTCCTTTTCTCCGACTCCTTCTCCACTCATCCCCATCTCCTTCCTCTCCTCTCTCCTCGAGCTACCCCACCCTCCAAACCCTAGAAACCTTCGAAACCTCCACCACTCGCCCCCACGCCATGATTCCGAGCTCGTCTCCTACGACTCGTGCCTCCGCCTCCTCTCCTCCTCCCCCTCCTCTTCCTCCCTCCGCCGCGCTTCCTCCGCCCACGGCGCCGTCATCAAGCTCGGCCTCTCCGGCGACCTCCTCCTCTGCAACCGCCTCCTCGCCCTCTACGCCGAGCTCCGCCGCGGCGGCGTCAGCGGCCCCGCCCACGCCCGCATGCTGTTCGACGAAATGCCTCGCCGGGACGTCGCGTCCTGGACCGCCGCCATCTCTGCCCACGCCCGCGCCGGCCTCGCCGACGCCGCGCTCGGCCTCTTCCGACGCATGCTGGCGCTGCCCGATCCCTCGGCGCCCGTCGCCGCCCCCAACGAGTTCACGTACTCCGCCATCCTTCGCTGCTGCGCTGATCGGTTCTCGCTGGGCTCCCAAATCCACGCCCAGATTTGGCGGCGCGGCTTCGGAGCGAACACTGTTGTCGGCGGCGCTCTCCTGGATTTCTACTCCAAGTTTGGCGAATTCCGCTTAGCTGATCAGGTTTTTGCTACCATGGATTATAAAGATGTGATCTCGTGGACTATCATCATAACTGCTTATGTAGAAGCAGGCGACTTGACCGGGGCCGTGAACCTATACACCACCATGGTCGGAGGCGGGACCGCTCCCACTGAGTTCACCTTTGCCAAGCTTCTAACCGGATGCGGACTCTTCGGGTGCTGTCGAATTGGTGAGCTGCTCCATGCCCATTTAATCATTTATGGAATGCACCTCAATTTAGTGTTGAAAACCGCACTTGTGAATATGTACTCAAAATGCCGTGATATGGGCCGTACTTTAACGGTCTTTCGCCAAACACCTGATATGGATGTGATGCTGTGGACGGCGATGATTGCTGGATACTCCCAGAGAGGGGAGTTCAAAGAAGCCATCGCTTTGTTGAAAGAGATGGAGATTGCGGGGGTTACAGCGAATGCCTTCACGTATGCAGGAGTTGTGAGTGCGTGTTCGTCTGTATTGGCGCTACAACATGGAGCGCAGATTCATTGCCGGACGGTCAAGATTGGGTTGGAGCAGGATTCTTCAGTTGGTAATGCGATTGTTGACTTGTATGCCAAGTGCTCGACGAATGTGTGGGACTCTATCAGTGCTTTTAGAGCAATTAATTACCCAAATGTTATCTCTTGGACTGTTCTGATTGCTGGGCTGGCCCGTCACGGCCAAGGCCAGGAAGCATTTGTTGCATTAGCTGAGATGCGGGCGAGTGGAGTTCAGCCCAATTCCTTCACTTTGTCCGCTATTCTTTCAGGCTGTGGCTTCTCCTTGGAAGCTCTTGCTCACGCGAAGAAGCTCCATGGCTATGTGCTTAAGACAACGTTGGATTCTTTAGATGTGGCTGTTGGGAATTCATTGGTTGATCTCTATGCTAGGTACTCTATGATGCAAGATGCGTGGATGGTCGCAAAAACGATGATGAATTTTAGGGATGTGTTCACGTATACAAGCATAGCCAAAGGGCTTAATCAGATGGGCCTTCATATGAGGGCTTTGGAAATGATGACCCAAATGCACAACGAAGGAATAGAGATGGATGGGTTTAGTCTTGCTTGCTTCCTCTCTTCTACTGCGGGCTTAACGGCGATAGAGTGTGGGAAGCAGCTCCACTGCTCTTCAATGAAGTTGGGATTGAACAATAAAGTTTCAGTTTCTAATAGCCTTCTTGATATGTACGGCAAATGTGGGTGTATAAAAGAAGCTCGAAGCATCTTCATGGAGATCGAGGAGCCTAATGTGGTATCGTGGAATAGTTTGATATCTGG
Source organism: Ananas comosus (assembly GCF_001540865.1). NCBI lineage: Eukaryota > Viridiplantae > Streptophyta > Magnoliopsida > Poales > Bromeliaceae > Ananas > Ananas comosus. The sequence continues at coordinate 10,843,242 of NC_033629.1, read as the reverse complement.
GTTGGCTTCCAATGGGCTTATTTCACAAGCCCTGTCTGCTTTTGAGGACATGCGGTTGGCAAAAATCAAACCGGACAGCATAACCATCTTAGTGGTGATGTATGCATGTAGTCATGGTGGATTGGTCGATGTGGGCATCGAGCATTTCAATTTGATGAGGGAAATTTATGGCCTCTCCCCACAGCGGGATCACTATGCGTGCTTGTTAGATTTGTTGGGACGAGCAGGCCGGCTTGAAGAAGCAGCTTTTGCAATGGAGAGCATGCCTTTTGAGCCTGATGTGGGAATGTATAAGACAATTTTGGCTTCTTGCAAGCTTTATGGGAACTTGGTTCTTGGAGAGTGCATGGCGAAGAAGGCATTAGAGACGAACCCAACAGATCCGTCTATTTATGTATTGCTTGCAAGCATGTATGATGATGTGGGTAAGTTGGAGTGGGGTGATCAGATAAGGAAAATGATGAGGGAGAGAATGGCGAGGAAGTGTGCAGGCCAAAGTTGGATGCAGATAAGCAATTAAACCTGAGTAAATCCAGGGTCTGGTGGAGTCAAAAGAGAATTGTCCTGCCAAAACCCAAACTAGACTGGGATTTATCTAGATGTCTCAAGCCTGAAAATGTCCCAGTGAACTAAAAATATGGCCGGGTCCAACCAGGTCAACTAAAGAAATTGAGGACCTGAGCTCGACCTGAATTTGCTTGCTCAAGTTTTGAGAGCCGGACAAGCCCAGTGATCGCACTCAGGCCTGACCTGACTTGACCGGTCAGGCTGGTGGAGTATTTTCTTTTTGCTCGGGGTCTATAAGCAACTAAGCTGCCACTCTGAAATATCTTAATAAAAAACTGGGTGTAATATTTAGCCCTCCCAGCCATTAGAAGACCAAATGTAATAAGGAAAAAAGAAAGGCATACATATGGAGTGCCGATGAAAGCCGCCGTTCTTTCGACTTGCAATTAGAATATTATCTTTCCGGTTGCCGCAAGAAGGTATGGCAATGTTTTTTATATGAATCACATAATCTAATTCTCTTTGGTCCTGTATATGCTTCGCTGTGCTGTGTGTCCTGCGCGTGGATGGGGGGCTGCAAACTAATATTTTCATGCATATCTTTTATGAAAGGATTTTACAAAAAATTAATGTCTTAAATAAGAATGCCAAGATAACTGATAATCAACCTCTAGAACTATCATCTTTGTTCTACTTTACAACCCTTTTACACAAAATGTTGTTTCTCACCATTCTTTGACTAAAGCTACTGTGAGACGAGAAGTGACTTGTTTTAATGCTGCAGAAGCGTAGAAGGATGATATTTAGGAAGCAGCTCAAGTGATGAACGAGAATGTTGAATGGCTATTGTTCCAGGAACCCTCCATTATCACCTGTTCTTTGCTTCTTGATTATTCTCTTGTAACTGGAGATTTCAAGCAGTGAGATGACAATTGACAGTATGTATGGGTATTCTGGTAAATTTCTATCGAGATATTTACAAAACATCCCTGCAAAATTAATTATTTTCATAAACAGTCACAACACAAGAACATGCTTGCAAAATCTGAATTTTCATGTATACTGTACAAGAAAAATATATTTTCTCACATGCACAATTATATGAAAACCGTCTCAGGAAAAAAGCTTTTGGTTACTTCTACATTCAGTCGCAAATGGTAGACCTGTGTTTTGATCTCGTCTTCAGAGTTCTGATTTTAAGAACTATACAGTTGACCTCAGTTTCAGTTAATCCTCAGTTTTAATTTTGGTCCTGACGTTTGATCTCTATTCTGATTTCATTCCCAAAGTTTGACCTTCTTTTCAATTTTATCCTCAGGAGTTTCAAGTTTAACAAAGGAAGGCCTAGTGCTGTTGCTAAAAAGGCCCTTTTTTGGTCAGCTAACTAAAGGAAGGACTTGATTATTTGTTGATTTGAACACACTTTATTTGTTATAGTTCAAACTTGATACTAGGAGGATGAAATTGAAATCTTGCTCAGTTTCAACTGTTAGCTTTACAAATTAAGCTAAGAGCTTTTTTTTTTAAATACTAAACCAATCTCCCCTTGGATAACATACCTCCCCAACTTAAGAAAAGAGTATTTTTGTACGAAGGATATATGTGAAAAGTTCAGATTTTACAAGGGTATATTTTAAAAGATGATATTGCAGGGAGGTGCATATGAAATTCTCAACTTTAGCAAAATTTGGCTTCAAATATGAAAAACTTACATGGCTTTCAGCCAAAGATCTTTGAAATTTTTCGCAAGATGCTTAAAGCAATAGCTAAAATTTTAGCTACAAATGCCCAAATGAAGCTATAGTATGCCACAAGTGGAAGGATCAAAGGCTTCACGAAGATCTGACAAAACTTGATCACATAGTAAACAACTGCATCAGGCTTATTTAGGAAACCTGCAGAATGAATCATCATGAGCTTTGTTCATCGAGTTTATTGTTTAAAAATATCAATAGGTTGATAATGTTAGGCAATGCATACTCTCCGCGAGATTTGGCAACCTATCAAATAGGAAGGTGATCAACTTCAGCATTTTCTGAAACCATAAAGGTAACTTCTATTAATGTTGTTTGAGATTTCTTTGGCATTCAAACATAGACAGCATGAAATTGGAAATATATTCAGAAGGAATTACCGGTGCAAGATCTCCTGGTTTGAGTGGCGACTCAACAAAGACATGAGCTTCCCTGTAAAACAGGTTGATAGATGTGTTAGTTGAAAGAGATCTTTGTAGATAGTTGCCACTAAAATTTGGCTAAATTGCAGGAACCCCTTGTATTTATCATGATTCTCACTTTGCCTGCCTGGAATATGAATATCTACATATTAGCGCCCCCCCCGGAAACAACAACATGATTCCATTACTTCTCTTTGTTCAATGTTTCCATCTGGTGGTGTGTTGCCTTCCTTAAAGGATGGGTAAAATGTCGGTTTTAAAAATTTCAATAGGGCAAATCCCAAAATCACGATGTTCATGGGGGGTTTTCATGCATAAACAAAGCAACATGATTATTGAGAGTATGATGGCTACTTAATAAGAAGTGCTTCACCATCTCTCGAACATTTGTAGAAGCTGCAGCTATTGGTGAAGGGTATTTTCTTTCCTTTCCACTCTGTAAAATGATGCTATTATTAGCAAATTCAAGCAATGCTTCTCTAAATATTGCTGTAAAAGACTTAGAGGTAAAAAGGCTAGAAGGCTGCTTGAACTACAGGCCATTTGAAAAAAGATACTTGAACTTTAATAGTTTAAATTTTGTAGTTTTGTACCTAATGTTTCTTAAATTCTGATTTCAATACATTGCTATACTCATTATTTCGAGAAATTATTCCCTGCACCCGGTGCATTCTGCATTCTTATAGCCATCTGCCACTCCGTCATTTGCTTTCCATTTCATTTCATACTTTAATCTTTTCCACCTATCTGATTAGTCTTTTCTCTATTTGTATTAGATGATTCAATTGAAAGTATGAGACAGGACGGAGGGAGATGACAGTGTGCTGCACGGATGTGCAGATGCATCTTGGGCAAGCAATTATTTCTTCGACAGCTTCCCTTATGGGGTACTAAAAATAAAACTCTTGAAAGGTTAGTTATTGAAGAAAGCAAACTTCTAGAGTTCCGGTACATGTTTGCACATGACACAAATCTGAGAAGTCTGTATCCTCTTACCAAGGTGCCATCTTATTGCAATCGTTAAGCGTCCTCCTTCGCAGATCTCATCAACGGTGAAAGTGACGTTCTTTCCCATGGCTTCTACTAGTCTTTCAAAATACTTGTGAATACTCTAAGTTCATAGAAAATATTAGTGAATTATCATCGTTAAATGGTGTACATTCCACATATAGTAGGGATGTGAAGTTAAGTGGCTGTTTAGTAGCAATAATGCAAGGAAAGCATTGAAAAACTGTTTTTTTTTTTTTTAAACTTTTGTTAGAATAGAAATGTAATGTTTCATTTGTTTGGTTCATAAGAAATGAAACTGTTTTATTTCTTTTTATTGATTTGTGGAAAAAGGAAACGGGAAGTGATGGATAAATGTAGTAAATAAGTGGGCATTTTGCTGTTTTACTTCTCCACAGAATTCATCTGGAAACAAGGTGTTAACTTTTCCTCAAATTGCGGAGAGCCTTTCTCAAGTAAACAATTGGAAATTGCTTTTTTGGGCAGAAAACTGTTACCTTTCCTTGCAGTGGCTTATAATATGCTTTATCTTCAATTTTGCAGCCAGGAGCAATCAGCTTCTCTAAACTTTTGATGTCCTGGTCATTTAGGGATGAGTAGAACTTCTGAGTCAGTTCTAGCAAAGGCGAAGGCGGCACTTTATCGGCCAGGTGATTCAGATCTTCCGGCCCGGTCGGTTGTAAAGCTCGAAGTGGCTTGCAAGGGAATCGCCGCCTTCGTAAGTGAGTGGTTGTGAGTCTCAATCTCTTTATCTTCGGAGCAACACAACAGTGACTAGAGTTTGTTGGTACAGTGAGGGAGGAATGAGACCTCCCACATGTTATTTCAGGAGCTGGTAATGAGAAGGGAATGCAAGCCATTGTAGGATTAGACCATCAATCATAATCGATGAATTTGAAAGTCTATTTACAGAGAAGAATAGATCGAAGAATCGCGATTGCCTGCAATGGAGTTTGCTTCATGGGTGGTCAAGGAATGTGATACTGCTTTTAAGACAAGTAGATTTTCAGATAAACTTTGTACATAGGGAAATGCTTTACCTACCGTTACGGGCATCTCCTAACGTGCTAGTTTGATTTGTACAAGCCGATCAGAATATAACACATCAATATGCCAACATTTCAGTAGCTTACAGGAGAAAGTAGTGATGGTGGTATCATGAGATTACGTTATACATGGGCTTTGGGTTCGTTGAAGAGAAACTTGGTGCGAGAGTGGTTTGGGGTGTGAAATTGATACTTTTTGTTGTACCTGTGTAAAGAGTAAAAAATTAAAATTTTCTTTTTTTATTTTTTGGCAAAATTACTCTCTCGGTCCTCAAATTATGAGGTGCATGATACTTTGGTCCTCAAAACTTTTATTTGTTACAATTTGTGGCTTGAATTTTGTAAATTGTTGGAATCAAGTTGCATAATCCAATTTAGGACTAGTTAGGTAATAATATAGTAGCTAAATGGACTATTTTTATATTATGCAGAACCTGAAAAATTTAAAAGCACTTGCAATTTTTCTTTCTCTAATTTTATTTGGTTCGGGTATAAGTAAGAACTATCTGTTTCAAGATAGGTATAAGTTCAGATATAAGTCTAGAATATCGATTTTTCATTTGAATGAAAATTAAGTTGTTTCTGGGGATAAGAAAAATAATGTTTGAATAAATAAGATTGAATAAGAAGAATAGTATGTAGTTACAAATAGAAAAAAAATGATACTGCCCTTTATATTATATTTGTATTTAAAATTTTAAATTTAAATATATAATTTTTAAATTTCAAAAATTCAAAATATAAATATAAATTTTAAATCTCAAATTCGAAAATAAAAATTTCTAAATTTTAAATTTAAGATTAAATCTAAATTTAGAAATCTAAACTATCAAATTCTAAATTTTATATTTAAAATATAAATTTAAAAATTTAGAATTTAAAATTATAAATTTTAATTTTAAGATTATAAATTATAAATTTTTAAAATTTAAAATTTAAATTAAAAAATTAAATAGAGGTTGGAAGCTATTCCCACCCTAATCCACAGGGGGTGGGGATTGTTAATGTTAACCCCACCCCTAGTAACCCATTAGGGGTGGGATTAACAATCCGCACCCGCTAGAAGTATGTGGGTTATAACTGTAATTTTATAATATAAAAGAAGGAAAGATTAACGCTTTTAAAATTTTTAGGCTTTTTATAGTATAAAAATAATACTTTTAGCCACCACATTATCAAATTAGGTTTTAGTTGACTAAATAATAAAGTGTTGCTGCTATAAAAGTAATGCGACATATTAATTATTGGGGCTTTTTTTGCAAATAGCCCCCTGACAAATTTTATTTGCAAAAATAACCCCGTCCAAAAATTATTTGCAAAAATGGCCATGCCCCTGCCACGCCAGCGCCACGTCAGCGCCACGCGAGCAGCGCGGGCCCAGTTGTTTAAGTTGAACACGGTGAACCATTCACCATGTTCAATATAAGATTTTTGTATTGGACACGGTGAATGGTTCACCGTGTCCAATACAAATACCCCAACAATGACTAAGTTGGAGGTATTTGTATTAGACACAGTGAACCATTCACCGTGTCCAATTATTTGTATTGGACACGGTGAATGATTCACCGTGTCTAATACAAATATTTTGATCTTAGCTATTTTGTATTGGATACGGTGAACCATTCACCGTGTTCAATACAAAGTTTTGTATTGAACACGGTGAATGGTTCACCGTGTTCAACTTAACCATCTGGCCCAGCCCTGCCTGCGTGGCGCTGACGTGGCGCTTGCGTGGTGGGGCCAGGGCCATTTTTATAAATAAATTTTTGACAGGGCCAATTTTAAAAAAAAAATTTGTAAGGGGGCTATCTGCAAGAAAAGCCCTAATTATTGTCACTTCATCAATTATAGTATTACTACATCACTTTTAAATTAGTAACACATAAATATGTAGTCAACTAAATTAGATTGTGAAATTTAATTGCAACAGTTTAAAAAACTTGAACAGAAAATTATAATAAATTGAAATATGGGGACTACGGTGTCCCGTACCTCACAGTTTTGAGGGCCAAAAGTGTAATTTAGTCTTTCATTATTATTTTTTTTTTTCCTTTCTTTTCTAGAAAGATGTGATACTTCTTCGACTTTTGCAGCTTTAATTTAGCTGCAAAATTTAGGGCTCCATCTTTTGCTCCACTGTAGGTCAAGGATGTGCATCAATTGCTTGATTATTTATTGCGGAAACTTCAAATAGCCCGCTGTGGTTTCGCACTTTCTCACTTTCATACCTTGTGGTTTTAAGTGTATCAAGTTAGTACCCTATAGTTTTGCACTTTCTCACTTTAATATCCTGTGATTTCAAGTGTATCAAGTTAGTACCCTATGGTTTCACACTTTCTCACTTTAGTATCCTATGGTTTAATATTTCGTTAAATTATATACCCCGAAATGGATAACAAAAGGAGAAAATTAAAACCACGGAGTACTAACTTGATACAAAAATAAAACCATATGAAACTACCTTGATATACTTGAAATCACAGGGTACTAAAATGAAAAAGTGCGAAATCACATGGTACTAACTTGATACACTTGAAACTACAGGATATTAAAGTGAAAAAATACGAAACCCCAAGGGGTATTTGAAGTTTTCCTTTATTTATTTGATCATTGGTTTCATCTCTCTACTTTCTACTGCTGATGTGTCGGCTCAGATAGAGGAAAACTATTTGGTTTCATTTTTAGAACACTAAATCTCAGTCTATTACTCTATTTGCACCCAACCTCTCCCCCATCCCGCGCGAGCTCGAGCTCTCCCCCTCTCCTTCACCTCTCCTCTCTCCTCCCTCTCTAAGCTCGGATCCCTATCGGCAGCGGCGGCGGCGGCGGCGTCGTCGTCGTCTCCGGCGGAGGAGCTCTCGGCGGCGGAGAAGGGCGTAAAATCAAACCCCTTTCACGGGGCGCCCCACACCCTCCTCCGCCACCGCGCCTCGTGCCATTCCAGGTACGAAAATTCAAAGCATAACAAAATAAAATATGGTTCTCATATGCAGATCTGAATAATCACAAAGTATTATTCTTTTGATTTCGATATTCAGAGGTAGAGAGGGAATTACTTATTGTGTAAGTTCATATATAGTTATATATATATGTATGTATATTTTTTGGTGACATAAACCCTAATTGAAGTCAATTCAGAAATTCGTAGCTACCAGGTAGAAACCTGCTTCGATCATCAATTGGACGCTCTTCATATTCACCGCATATAAAAAAAGAGAAAGGTAAAATTTCTATATAATCATATATTCATATGTTATGTTTGGGGCAATTCAACAAACATCTTACGAGCGTAAAATCCAGAGTGTAAGTGCTCTGCATGAGAGATCGTCGGAGCTGTTAATTAGCATGTTCGAAATTATGTGCTGTAGTTATTATGATCTAGTAAGAGTACGAGTTCATTATAATGAGGGAATATAAGTAAAAATTATAAATATCATGAGTATTTATTTATGTCTTTTTACTATATTTTCTTTTTTTTTCTTTTTACATTAATTTACTAATGTTTTTCGGAAATCATATTAGGTTGGACCTAACATTTTCTCGGATAAACGGAGATGGCCTCAAATAATCCTCACCCTACTCAGTTTCCTGTTACAGAGAAGTCGATATCCTTAGATATCAAGGTCTCTCTCTCGCTCTCTGAACTAACTTTTAGTATAATTGGACTTAATATGTATAATGTATTTAACGTAGTGTAACCTTGTATAACCTTGTATTTACAACTGATTGGCATGGCATGTACCTAACAGCACCAGATTTGCATGATTCATTCATATATAATCATGATGTAGTTTTGTTTTTGACAACTTAATGGGTTTGACGAACATGTAACAGAGTGCATGGTTATTTCTTGGTTTAAGTCATTGACGAAAACATGCTTGAAATGTTTATTTGCCATCTTATTCTACCAGGCCATGTGGTTTAAGAGTATTGTGCTAAAATAAGCAGTTATTGCGACCAATTAATTCTGGTGACGTAGCAGACTGGTTACAGATTATGGCTGTCAATGATATACACTCCAATATAACTACTGCATGTGTTTGTTGAATAGCCTAAGTTCATTATTATGCATTTTTTTTATTAGAAGCTAGCATATTATGTATTGCGGAATGTTCTCTCAGCTCGCTTGGCATTTCCTACTAAACCCTGTGCCTCCTTCGTTCAACTTTTTTGCTTCCTTCCCGTCTGAATTGCTGTTAGCATAACCATTCCTCTTCCTAGCAAATTTTTCTATTCAAAATTTTTGCGTACTTCAGCCTGAATTGTTGTTACCTCCTTTCCCTATCATCAAACAAGGACAAAGCATGCACCAATTTGAGCCTAGGGCTGTGGAGATGTTAGCGTGATGGAATTTATATATAAACTTTTGTGCATGCAAGGTGACATGAGAATCTCTTCATAGCATTATGTGTTTGGCATTGTAGGGAACTAAGACGGACATCATAATCAGCAAGTATACAGATAGTTTTCTGGTGAGTTGCATCTCATACTCAGCTCTATAGCTTTTAATATGGACATGTTTACATGAAAATATTCTTTCAGGTCATGGTGACTCAAATAGGATCTATGGGTACCATACTGCATGCTAGGTCTGTGTTTTCCTTTTTCCTGTATGCTGTTTCAACTATGCATTCACAGATTCTTTGATCACAACCTTTTATGTGCATGTGCATCTTCTATTTAGTCACTATGTTATCGGCAGTTTGACACTGTTAAAAAAAAAAAAACATATTTTGGACTTATCTTTGCTTAAACTGAGGTAGGATGACTGAAATAAATTTTTATATTTGAATTTTGGTGCACTAAATGTAATACATAGTGTATTTAGTTGATTGGTAGTATGGGCAGAACCTATCAAATAGGCATAATTATGGGCTTCTAAGCATGTCTTTTTGGTTGAGGTGTCTTCATATGGAGATAACAGCAAGCCTTTTAAACCTTCAAGATTTTGCTTGCCATTTCATTTTCTAGTTGGAATGGTATTTTACTGCAAAAAGACATTTAAACTTAAGGTTCACCATGGTCGTTGACTTATCAGCAATGGAATAGAAAGCAAATTGGCAAATCAATAGTTACTTAAGCACAAGTGTTTTAGTTTCAGTAATGCTATATAATAAGAGCTGAGAAAATTTTAGGGCCAGTGTGTCTAATACCGATGTGTTGATCAAATTTATAATATTGATCAGGCCTTATTTTGTGAGGCCATAGCAAATTATTTTCCTCTTCTGTTTGACTATACTGCTGATTGAAGATTTAATTTTTCTGATGATAGGAAGGAGGAAGGTGTATCACTAGATCCAACTTTTAATGTTTCTGTGATATTTGGCAAGAGAGATGAGGCAAATACAACACATCTATTCTCTAGTTTGGTCTTTCTTTTCCTAATGGATACTGATCTTGAGTCCAAATGTGATGGTTGCAGCCACTTCTAGTTGCATGTGCAAGGCAGATGATTGAACATATGAGGTATTTTTACCTCTCTCCGTGGTAGATATGGATATTTGATATTTTGAAATAAGAGCTTTCTATCAGTTGAACTTAGTCAATGAATTTGTTAGTTCGAGTTATGCTAATTTCTTCACTTCATGCTTTAAAGAAATCAGAAGTGCTGCCTTATAGGGGCCTAAATTTTTTACTTTTGTCTCATACAACCAGGTATTTTAGATAGTTCTAGATTATTTGAATTTTCTTATAATAGAGTTTTGATTTTGATTTCCTTTCAGTATGTTGAATGACTAATTCATAATCTGCAAATATGTTTGGCAAATTCACTCTGTTGTCGCTGCGTATTGTCAATAATTCCATCAGATTATGTCATGTCTATTGTCATCTGGGAAATAATTCTAAAGAATAGGTATATAAGAAACTGGATTGCGCTAGAATTTAAATTTTATAGAAATTGGTGAGTTATATTCTGTGGATTGTAATACCATACTTCCAATCTATATGTTGCAGCCATTGCGGTTCGTCGAGGGCATTGATTCTGTCTCTTGGTCTAAAAGATCACTCTCAGGTAACATATTGAAAAGACCTGGAGATGTTTAAATCTTTTATGGATTCTGTCTCGTGTTTTAACTTTGAATACAAGTTACCGATTTGAATTAGCATTTCACCTAGAATTTAAGTGCTCCTTATCTTTGATTACATAAGCCTTTTCATTTGATCAAAATTTCTTCGTTTTTTTCCTCCTTTTACTTTGATTACGTTATTAAGCATTTGTTCTCACTGTGGTTTTTGGTTTCCACAGGAGATTTTAAAGGATATCATTTCTGCTGTCATTGAGAATCGCCTTTGGTGAATTTGAGATGCCTGAAAGTTATTAGAGTTCTTTCCGTTCCTTTTTAACAACCTTTTTCCTTTTATTTATTATCAATTATTTTTTTATTTGTTGTAACTAATGCATTGAGAAAATGCGCTTTAGCTTTTGTGGCATTAATTTTATAGAAGATATTGTTGTAGGTTGTTTTCCTTATATGGCTGTAAAATAACTTCTTGATGATTCGAGTGCTCGTTATGACAAAGTTGCACAACATGCAGGATGCTCTAGTTCTCTTTTGTACACCTCGGTTTTATTGACATGGTAATATAGAATTTTTTGTATCTTCTAAATATATTTTCTTAGCATATTTGTTAATAATTTTTTAACTGTTATTTTTATATATTTTTCTTGCAGATTATTTTTCTTAAGCTTATGAATCTTTTTTATTGGAATCTTCACTCTTTAAGGATGAGTCTTCGTGAACGGTAGTTTGAACTTCTCTGTTGGAGCGCATAGAACTTTCTTTTCATCTATAAAACTTTTTAATTACATATTAGTCTTCTTGTAATTCGAATTTTTTTTAGCTATCTAATGTTTGATTGACATTTATTTTGTGATAAAAATTGATTTTGACATTTACTTGTACTCGCAACACTTTTGAGAATGTAATAGGCTTTTATATTCAGCTTATTCAGCTTATTTGATATTCATGAAATGTTGGGTTTTTAATTTTCATTGTCTATGCATTATTTTTTGAAATTTTTATAGTGATTAATTGGATATATGACTTTTAATGATGATTTAATATTTTTTATATTTAGTGGCTATTTACCTTATTTTTGTTGGCATTTGTGATTAATGTTACATATTTTATGGGCAAATGTATTTTGTTTTTAGTGGCTTTTATAATTGCCGGTATAGAGTAATCTTTAGTGACAATTATTTTACTTTTTACCAGCCGCTAATATAATTGCCGCTAGACTTTTACCGATTCCATTTATAGTGACAATTATTACAATTGCCGGTAGAGAGAGTAGCGGCGATTATAATCGCCGCTAATCTATGAGATAATTGTCGCTAAAAGGCAATTTTGTTGTAGTGTTTTTTCTTTCCTTTTCTTTTCTTTTCTTTTTTTTCCCTCTATTTTATATTCGCATATTGGGGGCTCTTATTCCGAAAAAAAATTAGATTGTCACTGGAGAACTGAAATTTAAGTCACTACTTAATACTACATTGTTGTTTAGGTAGTATTTACAACATTTTACTTTTCTGAATAGCTAAAAATTTACATTAAGTTTAGCAAAGCCAACAACACAGAGAATATCTCTAGCAAAGTCTTCATCAATGGTTCTTCTTTTCTCCCTTAACTTGGTTCAGAATTTCTCCGTTAGTTCTTCTCCCCCTAGCTGAATTCAAAACAAGAATCATAACCAATTTAGTTAAAAAAAAAGGAGAATAAAATGTTACACTTGTCCATTAATGTGAAAAAATTAGGAAAAGAACATCTTGATCTACTTACAAATGACTTCTTGCAGTGTAGAATTGCTTCATGAACAGCATTATCGGCACTCTCGCTGCACCATTCCATGCTCACAGATGCATTGCTCGTCCTCGACGAACTCGTTCGGTTGCTTGACTTCTTCGACGAGCTTAACCGCATCTCCTTCACCTTAACATACAACGGTTTGAGAAAACTCGCGTACTTATGCAGGAACTTCTTCGTCGATCTCCTCCAAATCCTCGCCAACGATGACTTGAACTTCGCACTCTTCGAACTCTCGCTTTTCGACGTGTTTGAGCTTACCGAAATCGGAACACTTTGAGATGAATTTAAGATAGGGGAAGAGTTTTGCGATGAGGATCGAATGAAATTAGAAAGAAGCGGTTTAGACGAGTCTAACGAATCAAAAGGGTTGTGAATCGATTCGATCTTTTGTCGACTAATGAGGTGAAGTGGAAGAAGGAAACCATTAGAGAAAATTTGGTCTGCAAATACAACTTCAGGAGAATGGAAGCATGGACTAGTGAAGCTAAAGTTGGCACCCTTCACCAAACCGAGTTCTTCGTCCATGTCGAATGAGTCGAGGAGCGGCTCGACGTTCTCTGACGACCACCGATACGAGAAGTTTTTGCTATAGAGTTGATGAGAGTTGATGCTTGTGAGGTCTCCATGTAAGAAATGAACTAGTCTTTGAAGTTGGCAGTTTGGTAGTTAGGAAAAAGGGATAGGTAGGAAGGAATAAGAAGGGGGGAGAGATGATGGGGGCATGGGGAATAAGCATTGCAAACTGTTTTCACATCTATGGATAGTTTGAAAGATCAAATACATGCTAATGTTATGTTAAGTTTGAAACATTCATTGCATATTTACTTTCTTGGATTCAATTGCTTTTTAAATGATTTGGTTTCCATTTAGCTGGATTTTCGAAGAGTTACTCTACTGTAGAAAATAAAAGCTTATAGAAATTGGACATACGGTGAACAAATAGATCGAACCTTTTGTTCCGCTGCCCCCAAGATTAAAATCTGCTAGCATGAGAAGTTTCAGGTAAAATTTTGTTGAAAATTTTATTAGTGCTTCATACAGCTCTACTCAAATAGTGCTTCTGCATAAGCGCCAATCGAGCCAAATATGACATAAGTTAACTTTACAGTCAATTTGTTAAAGTATCGGAATATAAAAAGCCTTTATTATAACAAGTCATAAAATCTCGTATAAAACTAAGCTTTAGGTTCCTTGCAATATTCCACAACAATAAAAAAAAATCTATAGTAATTTACAAATTATTATTGGACAAGATAGGAGATTCTTTGCTTAAGACCCAAAGTCAAGAAGTCCTTGCCATGTGTCCTAAGTAGTTGGGCAGTTGAGATGAAGCCATTTTTGTGGTCTCCATTTGACAAAGCATCTGACCAAACCTTGATTACTTTCAGATCAACTAACATGGTTGGTGTCATTAAAATATTATGTTAAATGAAATTTGATCACCAACAAAAATAACTATATTTTGGGGGCAAATGGATAACATGCGACATGAGAGATGAGGATTTAATCTATTGAAATCTAATGTAACTGTTAAATATAAAGAAAAATAAAAAAAATATCATCCTTCACTAGCTAAAGCTTTTATAGAATAACAATTATTTCATGTTCTTTAATGTGGTATTATAGCATAAGGTCTTCAGTTTGAGTCCCACGATATTCCCGGGCGTAATTGATTTTCTTCTATTTAATACAAGCCCACGTCATGCGTTTATCAAAAAGTCTCAAGCCCAAACACAAGGGAGAGTGTTAAATATAAAAATACTATTTTCTGCTAGCTTAAGCTTTTGAAAAAATAGTTATTTTATATAATTTAACATTGACTATTTGACCTAGTAAATGGTAGAAATTGAACCCTGAATGGTAGGGGCTCAAATTCTCAATCTAATAGAAAATAATCCAGAAATAATTTTAACAACTAATAACTCAACTCTACATTGCTGGATGATAAGAGTAGAACCCTTATCCCTTTGTTTCTTTTAATTTCCTTTTCATTTAGAGGTGAACAGGTATAACTGCAGCATATAATAGTTGTTGGCAATTCTATCTCATTATGGTTATAGTTAGATTTTAGGAGTAATTTTTTGTATGCTTACATTTTACAAGCAAATTTTACTAACATCTAGATTAGCTTAGGTGGCTCATTTCAGAGTTCATCCATGAGTTTGTAGACATTTGTAAAACTTGTTATAAACATAACATTACTCATTTGTTAAATAATACTCCCATATCAGATGGGAAAAGAGTTTTGATTCGGAATATAATAGACCACACACTCTAGTAAAAATAACTGAGCTTAAGTATTTTAGGTCAATAGATTGGGCCTAGCGAATTATTATTGCTAGCGGGTCAAGTCATTACAACTGCTTCTTCAAGTAGTAGTTCTTACTCTCATGGGGCATTTTGGAGGTAGGGGGATCAAAATCTGTACGTGCATATTTACGGGATTTGATCTCCAGCCTTTTATTTATTTCGTGGGTCAAATGAGTGGTAGGGTGAGAAGAAACTAAACTAGTTACTGACCAAGTTTATGTGTTTTTTTGCATTCAACAGAAACTAACTTTACATAACCAAACTGGCATGTTGCTGAAAATTTCATGTTTAAGACCAGTGCTCAGAGGGAATGCATGTAGAATGTAAAATTGTAGACCATTATCTATTAGAAGGAACTTCTTTTCATAAAATTTTTTTTTTAAAAAAAAAAAATCCAGGGAATAAAAAATGGAAAATAAAAGAAAAGGCAATAATTGCATATATATATATATATATACACGATATTCCTCGAATTTCATCGCATGCTTACTTCTTACTTCATATGTCCACCATTTGCTGTCATCAGAACTGTGATTCAATCCTGTAGAAAGAATTGCTGAAGAGGTTACATTACCAACTTATTAATGCAAAATACTGAAAATGTTAACTTTGGTGTAAATATCTTACTGAGGCTAGTTGCTTTAACTGTTGTATGTGATCTGCAAGTTCTTGCTGCTTTGTTACAAGTTTGTGCAACACCTGAGAGAACGAAAACGGAAGTTCAATACATCACTTCCTCGTACTTTCGAGGCGTATAAACAGACATTCAAAATATCGAGGGATATATGTACGAAAAAAAAAAAAAAAAAATGTTGAATGGATATACGTAAAAGCGATTTCCCGCTCACTTGTTTGGTGTCTGCAAGCCAACTTTCCAGTTCTAAAATCTTCTTCGAAATATCCTCCTTAGCATAATTTGTTCGCATACTCTTTGGGGGACCATGAACTTCCTGGATCAAGACAGTTAACAAGAATATAGATGTTGAGCAAGCTTAAACTATACGAAGCATGAGATACTTGATTCAGTAAAGATGAATTTACCATCGACGAAATCGATCTTAACACTTATATTACTACTTTTGGAAGCAGATATTTGTCACTGAGCCTGTGATGATTGTGTATATGATTATACAAAATAGCCGATCGAACTTTTGGATAAATCAATGTAAAATAGGCTGAGACCTTCGACTTAATTGATGTAGAAAATGTCAAGGAGATAAAATCAAGCTTATCCTACAAAATTTTTAGTGACTTTAACTTGAAAGGATATGATAATAAGCTTCAAGGAGGAAGATTACAATCTCAGGCATCTCCGTCTCTTTTAATGTCATGCTGACTGCTCTGTTGTTTCTGGGCCTGAGTTGTCTATCAGTAGATTCCTGCAAATTAATTGAAAATTCAAGTACTTAAACATTGAAGGAAAAAAACCAAATTGAACAAAAAAAAAAGAAGAAAGAACAAGAACTCTACTGAAATAGATTATAGAGAGCAGCTGCAACAAGGGAGAGGGTCCATGAAGAACCCAAAAACACAAAAACAAAGTGCGAAGAAAGGCATTTCGCACTCCAATCAAATGGAGCTCCAAAGGAGATTTAGTCCAAGGAAAATTGACTAATTTGCCGCACTTTTTTCATCTTACTTCTCTTCGTAGTTGGCGGGGTATCAAGTTCAGTCTTCCATTGTAGCTAGCCACTGTAGTCTAGCTTTCGCATTCAATGCGACGCTACCTGTACTTATCTTTTACTTAAATGAAATTATTCTAGGAACCTCCTAAAACCTTGCAAATAGAAAAAGAAATTGCATCAGAAACCTTTGCACTATTTTTTTTTCTTCCAGATAACTGTACAATCTGCATTATTTCCATTAATTTTCTTAACATCATCAGCCACATGAAAGCAGAATAACTCAAACAAACTCATCTAGGATTCAATAGAATTGTGATACCTGAACTTAAAATATTCATCAGATTAGGGAGTAGGCACGCGGATAATTGAAACCAGAAAAATACTTATTTATTTAGTTAAATTTACTGATCGGTAACAATATTTGAAAGCACAATAGTTTAGGAATCTGAGTAATTGTAAAACCAACTCTATTTTACCTGCAAAATGCTAATAATATCTGGGTTAGTCCAAGGCCCCTTATCTTTCAGCAGGCATCCTCCATATTCAGAACATTTGCAAGTTCCGCCCAGAAACTCCGGCAAATTACTGTACAAGTGCATGAAATTCCTCTATCAGCAGCAAACTACCTAAGCATTCCTTCAAATCCTGAGCAGCTACTTTGTTACCTCGGATCTACGGCTTCGAAAAGAGTACTTTGGTAATTAGAACCCAGAACCTGATAATTTCAAACTAGTAAGTTGCAACAAAAATCAGATTTTAGGATGATAGAGTACAGAAGAAAGATAGAAGAACCTTTATCTTCGACAGTGTCCGTGCCTCCAAGAAAGCGTGTAGAACTTTCCACAGAGCTTTAAACCCGCTGCCGGCGTTGATTACGTACAGTTGATTGAGAGTCTGCAATTGGACAAAATCACACATCTGTCTCTGCAGTTTGCCAAAGCGGCAGACTTGATAATTGAAACCACTTTTGTGTGTACCTCTGGATAGTAATTGCTGTCGATCTTTTGAATTTCGATGAACAGCTCTCGAGCAGGTTTCGAGAAGTTATTCATGCCCTATGCAAAAATACTTAAAAGAGAGTCACAAGATATGCAGTACGCGGGTGCATATGCGGTCCGTATAAGATATATAAGTAAAGATGGCCCCGAAAATCAACCCGGCAAGTAGTGATGCGAAGTGAACGCTTTCAAATGTGCAGATAAAAGGAAATGAAGAAAAGGAGTAGCTTGTTAATAAGAGACTGGAAAAATCGCTACTCACCACTCCTTTCACATCGACTATTGTCGTTGTGGAGGCTATGCGTCTCTCAGCCGCAAGCGAGCATGCAGGGTATCTCAAATTCAATGTTTTCTCTTGCTCCTGTACGTGATACTTTACGTAACGGTCGACGGTAGTTACTTGTAACAGTTTCGTAAGATCCACTGACCCTATCCTTTCAATGTATAATGGTCTGCCATATCTGTCGACTCCATGATATCCGTGCGGGTAGCATCTTTTGACCGCTTCGATCTCCTCGAACTTAAAATCCTGCAAATTCGACAACAAGTTGATATGCCAGCTGAAATTTTGCTAACTAGAGCTTACTAATGAGAACTGTGAAAATGTACAGCAAGCATTATATACCATTGAATCTTGACAAGTAGTACTTCAAAGTTGAAACTTTCGAAATCCTTTCTATGAAAAAGTTTTAGTTTGTTGTCACACATCTCTTTTTACCTTTGTTATTGTGTCGACGCCAAAGTCTTCACGCCATTTCAGCATATTTACAAACATGTCTTTTGCTTTCACTGTATTAAAGGCTCTCATCCGCAGAAATCTACATGCAATCCAAAAGTTATTAAAAAAAAAGAAAAGGAAATCCAAATGCTTCTTGTTTGAAGACTCAAGGAAAATGTTAAGAATCTAGACACTAAATATCTTTGTTGCCTATATATTTTTCGTTCTTGTTTGCTTGGCTTCTAGAATAACTTCTTTTCCGAAAAGTAGAAGTTTCTAGAAATGATTTGCAGTAAATGAACTCCAAGAAAAAAGCTCTAATTTGCAGCTTCTGCTTCTATTATAACAAGTAGTTATTCAGGAATTTTAATAAAAAAGGACGGTTCTATTTAAGTAGCACTTCTATAGAAGTTCCTAGCTGCAAAATAGCGCTCGAGGAGATTTATGATGCTTAGCAAATAGTATTGTACCGTAAGAGGGTATGATAATCATCGTGCTGCTCTGGCAATTGGCCGGTCAGGAGAAGCAATTCTCTGAAGGACTTCACGGCCTCGTCATCTTTTGGATCATGCACAACTTGCGAAATATCAGATAATGTGTTCCTCTGACTGATCCTAAGGCTCATCTTCGACAAGAACGACTTTTTCTTTTCTACTTGGGGAAGTTCCCAGTGAGCCTCGATAGGCAAGTTCAGTAAATTGACACTTCTGCTCCTATTCTGAAGTGCATTACATCCGACAGCTCGATTGTCGAACCCAAAAGCAAGTATTGATATAGTTATCAGTCCAGGGCTCTTTTTACCGCAGTAACGCATGAACACAGTTTCTTCGTGATTTTCTTTCTTCAGTTCATCCAATTGAGCCTATCTAGTAAAGTCATGTAAGTGTAATGACTAAGAAGGGGATTTAGGAAACGAGAAACGGGCGAAATAGACAATTTTTTTAAAAAAAGATTGAAAGAAAGTTTATATATATTCACAAAACATGATGATTAGATGACTATTGTGTAAATCAGGGCTCACCGTGCCGCGGCATAGTTGTGTGCTGCAGCACAAAGCAAATAACAAACTGAATCTCAACATTCTATATTGCTTTGAGAATAAGTTCCAATAATACATTCCAACAAAAACTTTCACAATAATGTATGTTCCAACAATTCATAGACTAATAGAGAAAAGATTGGGAAAAATAACATCTAAGTTTACTCAAAAGTATAATGCTAATCTCATACTTTGCGCAAAGGAGAAAAAGAAAAGTACTCATCTGAAAAAGAAATGTGAGTTCCTCAAAATACTTTGCTTGATAGAGCACAAGCTACATAGAATCCATGAATGTGGCTAAATAATGGGACAAATGCAATGCAAATAGAATAACTAATAAATTGGATGCAGCTAATTCATAAGAAAGAAAATTTCAGATTAACATACAAAACTTTGTGTCATTTGGAAATGACCACCCAACATTTGAATATCGTGATTTTGATATCTTAACCTTCCAATCTGTTTGATTTGACTCATTTAATGGAGCAACTATTATCTGCACCTAGTTCATCATTACAAATAATAAAATTTTGTTTGAGAATCAGGAGCTTGGCTTGCGACAACGCTATTTCAGAGTATCCTCAAATTCGAATCTAAGGGCTCCACCACGTCCCATGCAAAATGCAAATGAAAAATACTTAAAATAGGTTGACGAGCAAAATCAAAATTTTGAAATGTTGGTAAGTCGCTTTCAAATGACGCAGAGTACATGTTAAGTTCTGATGAGACATTTACCATTGCGACAGTGACAGTGACAGCAAGATTTACCACCTTTTGCAAAATGACAATGAGTAGATGAGCAGAAGCATAATAAAAACTGCTTGAGAGCAAAACCCAGAAGCCCAAAATGGAAGAGGAGAATAGGAGGAGGCCCAAACACATGGAACAAGTAATAGTATAAGAGAGAGAGAGAGAGAGAGAGAGAGAGAGAGAGAGAGAGAGAGAAGGGTTTGTGAAATAGTGCCTTACCCTAGAGTGTAACAAAAGGGATTCCATGTTGTGAAGAAGAAACAAAGTAAGAGGGGAAGAAGCTTCTTTCTTAATCTATCTGCTGTTTTCTCCCTTTCTTCCTTCTATCTTTCCCATAAATTACTTGGTTTCCCACCGCAGGTGGTAAAGAATTTGATGATAAATATCCAAAATTTTAAGTTCGAAATCTAATTACTTTATATTTTTAGTTGAATTTATTTTTCTTAAAAAATGAGTGAACAGATAACTTGCTACCATTCTTAAAAAAAAAAAAAATTGCATCATTAGTCCCTAAACTTTCGGTCTTGTTCTATTCCATGGTGTGTAATCTTTAGATTCTTAAAAAAGTTTTAATTTGGTCCTCTGCACATTTAATACTGGAGGGCAAATTATTACCTATTTGCAACATATCTGCACATTTCTCATTGAGTTGGGAATTCTTTATAGTGTATGAGCATATAGATGAATTAGGTTTATGCTTTATTTAAGGACCAAAATGATATATTGTTGAAAATTTAGCAAATAAATTGGAAAATTATTGAAAGGCCACATGGTAGAATTTTAAAGTTCGAGAACCAAACTGAAAGTTGATTGAAAGTTCAGTAGATATAGTGCAATTTACTCTATGAAAAACTCATTGCTCGTTAAGAAAAATACTTTTTGTACACCCAAAGAAAGGGTGTAGATCTTACACCCCTTATTTTAGGATTGATAAATATTTAAATAGTTTTTAGTAAAAATAAAAAAATTGATGTGATTACTAGAATATTTATGGCTTTGGATGAAATATTAAAGGTCGTATTAAATGATGCAAATGACACAGATCTAAGGGCGAGAATTGTCTCCGGCCTCCAATGCCGTTTTCTCGACGGATCGAGGCAGGCCCGAACAGTAGCAAAATTTTTACAAATTGGAGTAAATCAAAAGAAGAAAAGAGTCTCCTACATTCCTCTCCATTTCTTTTGTGGATCGAGATGAAGATTTGAGACAAATTATTATTATCTTTTTTATTTTTGACTTTCACTTATCGTCCTATTTGGCACGGATGGGGATGAGATCTCTACCATCCTGCATCCATTTGCATCCTAGGTTCTAGGATTTCACATTTGAACTTTCAAAACTGATTATATGTCCTGTCATATCGATTTCCTAACTTCTCATATAATTGTTCTGCCACCCTTAAAACTCACTAACCCTACTTGATTCAACATCTGTAACAACCACACGCAGGGAGAATTTAATCAATTTATATATCTAACAATCCATATTTTTAGTGATTGTTTCTATCACAGATGGTAAAAAACTTGGTATATGAGATTCTAAGCTCGAGATCTAGTTACTTTATATTTTTAATAAAACGTACGAGCTGGATAACATGCTATAGAGGGCCAAGATGAAAAAAAAGAAACAATAAAACGAGAAAGAAGCTAAATTTCTCTCTACTGGAGTAAAATTATCCATCACTATATAATAATAATTATTTAAGAACTAGGCTATTATACTATCAGTAGCACGGAGCGCTCTGTGCTACCAAATTGTTTTCGATGATGCGGCTTTCAAATCGACGATCGGCTCCATTAGACTTGATCTACACTATTGAAAGCATTTAGAAACTAAATTTCATAATTTTTCGATATCATTTACCTATCAAACAAGTAATCTAAAATTGAACAGCTGAAAATAAAAATCTCATGAAAAATGATGATAAAAGATTTAAATTCAAGATGAGATATACTGATCTTACTCTAAATAGTGAAAAGAATTTTCTATAAAATTTTCATCGCATTTGGATTGTTTTACACCGTTAAACTCACAAACACACAACATCGGCCATTAAAATTGTCAATTTTGAGACCTTTTGATCACTAGTCAAATGATGTTGAAAAAATCTGAAATTTAGTTTCCAAATACTTTCAATAGTGCAGATCAAGTTTAACGGAGCCGATCGTCGATTTGGAAGCCGTATCATTGAAAACAACTTGGTACCACGGAGCGCTCCGTACTACCGATAGCATAGTAGCCGGACTCATTATTTAATCTCTTCTTAATTATTTAATGTGGGATTATTCACAAATCAATTCCTAACAAAGCATGCGTTCAACTCATCTTGGAAAGGAGATATTACTGGGAAACTTTTTTTATTCACCTAAGAGTACTTTTAATCTTTTTTTAATACTATAATAAAAATATGGTTACAATTATGAACAGCCACCACATGCTTATCCTGTAGCGTTTATAATCATAATTTTAAAATATTAAAAATATTTTTAAAAATTATAAATATTTTATAATATAAAAGTAATATTTTTAGTCTCGATATTATCAAAATAATCTTGTATTAACCATTTTAGATAAAGCACTTTCCTTTTCTTTTTTCTTTTTTTTTTTTTGGAATAAACTACAACATCCAACAACATTCACTCCTTACAAACTGGGACATATAAATACATTGGAAATTTGTAAAAATTCCCATCTTTAATGCAAATATATATATATATATATATATATAATATATATATATATATATATATATATATATAAACTAATTAACTATAAAGCCCCCTAGGGAGTGTATTTTGCTTCAAACCAAGGTGCTACAAATTCGGAGCATCCGCGAATTCAGGGCCCCACTAACTGTACTTGGCCTAATTCGGTGACGCCTAAAAATTTTATTTTTATATTATAAAAAATATAAAATATTTAAGTTTTTTTATTTTTAATATTATTAAATTACAGTTGCAATTGTTATGGAAAAAATATGCTGGCAAACTACAATTGCAATTTTAAAATATTGAAAGAAAAAAAATTACAAGTATTTTTAATTTTTCTAGACCGTTAGTAATATAAAAATAATATTTTTAACCACTGCATTATCAAAATTACGGTTCGAAAGAAGCCAACTTATTGATGAAAAATAAAGCGTTACTAGTCAGCTGCGCGACGTTCACAACTTGACTACGGACTAATTCACTGACACTGCTTGGGAGATCGCCGCCGAACCCCTCCAAGCAGGTGTCGTCGTTCGTGAGCGCGGCGCTCACCCATGTCTGCACGTTACTGATCTCGAACCTTTCCGCCTCCTGCGTGCCGCTGCCGCGGCCTTCTTTCATGCGCTCCATCTCCTCCGCGGACTCTCTGAGCTCGTCGGCAGCGTCCCCCAGCATGTCGACGCAGTCGCGCACGGCGGCCGCCTCCCCCCGGCTCATGCCGCCGCCGGCGGCCATCGCCGACACGGCGGACGATGCCGACCGCGCGCCGTCGAGGCGCGGGCCAGCAGCAGCGGGCTGGTCCCGACGGCCGCCGCGTGGGCGGCGAGGGTCCGGAGGCACAGCGCCGGGTATTCGGTGGCGCGGCACGAGTCCCGGATGAACTGGGCGCCGGCTTGGACTCCCCTGCCGACTCTTATGCCAGCGCATACTTTGATATCGGTGCAGAAAAGGAGTACGAGGATGAGGAGTGGAGTGGTCCTTGTTGCTGCTGTTGTACTATCACATGCCATTTCCGAGGATTTAGATTTGGGGGCCGGGAAAAGTGCTTCAGGGAAAAGCAGAAGCAGGGAGATTTGTGTTTTGTGTACTTTGGATGAGAGAAATGGGGCTTCATATATATATATATATATATATATATAGAGAGAGAGAGAGAGAGAGAGAGAGAGAGAGAGAGAGAGAGAGAGTGCGAGGATAATTTGGTCATTTCATATATATTTTTTGGATAATTTTAAATATCAAACTTTAGTACATCTAGGGGGTGTGAATTGTTGGACTAAGTGGGTCAGCGTCCTGCCTTATGATGGAAGGCCGAGTTGGGCCGAGTTACATTTGAAATGGCGTGAGACTAGATAGGTCGAGTTATGTTCAAAATGGCGTGAGTTCGGATGGGCCGAGTCACAATTGAGACCTGTGGGCGCAGTATCTGTACACTTTAAATGAATTGGTTGTGTATTTCTAACAGCTCGAGCTTTTGAAATTACTGATTAGCGTCAACGATCGGACATGAATGAGCCAAACACAAGCGAGCTGGGATCAATCTGGTTTGTTAAAGTATGAAGCCGAAAAATTCATTTCGTGTTCGGCTCGCTTATTAACGAGTTGAACACCAACTGACTTATAAACAACAAATTAAAATAATTAATAATATATATATATATAATAAATTTATAAAATTTTATTCATTGTATTTTCATCTAATTGTTGGAACTTTACATATAGTGAGCCTTTTTATAATTGATCTGATATTATATTTAGATTGGAGTAAAAATTAAATAATAAAAATTATATTATATATATAATTAATTATTTATATATATAAATATAAATTATATAAATTATATAAATATAAAATATATGTATTTAAGTTATTATTGAGCCGAACAAGAACTGGCTCGCAAATAGTGGGCTGCTACCCATAAGTACATCCTTATTTATTTTATTTCTCGTAACATACATTGTAGTATTTTAATGTCCTATATATCATTTCTAGTTTGGCCAATCGTTATATTACATACACCGTTAAATTAACGTGAAAATCCAGCATGTGACGGATGCATACTACAAAAAAAAAATTTAATATAAGGACGCCTTTTAGACTATGCTTAGGGTAAGTGTCTCCAAGTGTTTTTATAATATAAAAAATACCGACGCTTCAAAAAGCGTCATCATATGATATCAAACAATTTATTAAATAATAATAAATTTTATTATTATTTTTAATTTTTCGACGTTTTAAAGCGTCAAGATTTTAAAAATTCTGACACTATAAAGTATCATAATATATTTTACCGACGCTTGCGATAAACGTCAATATATGCGTGGTGACTTTTCATTTGCCGACGCTTTGACCGATGCTTCTAAAAGTGACGTTGGAATATATTGGGACGTTTTTAAGCATCGTAAAAGATAAAAAAGTGGGTACTTAAATGTAACATTTTTTGTAGATAGATAGACTAAAATATTTTAGAATTTTTTTATTGCATAATCTTTTGTTTTATTTTGATAGGTTATTGAGCGATGTGATTGTTACATCTCAATTTTTATATCATTTGGATAAAAGATGTCGATGAGTAATCAAAATAATAATCATAAGATAGTAAATTATTATAATTCGAATTATTAGATGGTAAAAATAATATCAAACTATTAGATAGAAAGTTTTTGAATTTGTTTATAATAATTTTTTAAATATATATCGTTGATTCTCTTTACTCCTCCTTAATGGAACACAAGGTAGTTTTTAGTTTTCTAAAAAAAAATATCTTAGAATATAGTTTCCTAGCCAAAAAAATATATTCCGCTCATTTAATTCTTAGAAAAAGTAATTTTTTGGAAAAAGTCTCATTTTCATTTTCTAAAATTTTTATTTGAAAAATAAAAACTACGAAAAGAAATATCTTTGATAATTTTTTTTTTTGAAAAATAAGTTTTGAGAATTTTCTGAGGAACCGAACATCCCCTTATCCTTTTTGAGTTATTTTTCCCATTATTCTATGCACAAAATAATTCTCTCATGCTGTTTTTTATTGATGTGATCACACCAAGTCAATAGCATCTCTCTTTCATTTCCTTGCTAGTAGATTACCATGGCATCATTATAAGTCCATTTCAGTGGCACCCTACCTACTCCCACTTGTGACAGTGCTACCCAAAAAAATCTTATCAAAGGGGTCCAAAAATATCAAAGTTTTGTTTATCTTCAAAAAGTGATTGACAAAATTTTAACAAATCAAAAAAGTCTAAAAGTTACGGGAGACTGAAATGAGTTAGTTTAGAGTTTCTGCTTTTACTCTACTATAATATAACATAATATAAGAAAATCAAATCTGACTCGTCAGCTCGTCTGATATAACTAGCAACTAGCCCGAGCAGCACTTCCACAGAAACTGTACTCAAGCTAGCTAGTTAGTAAAATCTGAAGATTTGGTGCCGCAAAAACGAATCGTTTGGCTTTGAAACCAAAAGATGTAAACAAAAAAANCGAATCGTTTGGCTTTGAAACCAAAAGATGTAAAAAAAAAAAATCTTTAGTATTTGTCAACAGCACTTCTGCGGAAGCATCACTCGATCATTATGATAAAATTTGGATCACTGTATGAGGAACCTAAGAAGAAGATCCAACTTGTGAGTCAGTGGAGCAAGTTGATGCCCACATGCATGGAATTAGCCATGATGATGATGCCTACATGCATGGAATTAGCCATGATGATGATGATGATGATGATGATGCCACAGCTGTGGACACTGGACATTGCTTGCCATATGCAGAGAACTCTCCCTGTTTCTTTCTCAGATGCACAAGTCCATCTTGTTCTCCCCAAATTGACCCATTCATAAGTTCCACACACACACAAAAAAAGAAAATAATAATAATAATAACAAAAAAAAAAGAAAAAAAAATTGACCAGTTTATGAAGCACAAGCTATGAATCACAAAAAAGAAAACTCCTCATATTTTGAAGAGTAAAATCTGTGGATAAACCTTGGATTATTCTTACATTGCAGTTAGTTTCAGTACCTTTAACTTTACCTCGCTTTTTGAACTTACACATAAGTAGCCAATTAGCTAAGTTAAGCATTGCCTACGACCTAGGGGATCTTGCATCCCAGAGAGTCTATGGCTCCCTTATTTGTGGCGTGCTAATCCTAATAACTTGTTGAGCCCAAAGTCACGGGTTCAAAATACTTAAGCTTGGTCCCGTCCTTACGTGCGGGATTAACCGGAAACACCGCCCCAAGGTACAACCGGAATTCCTCCTACTGTGAGCACGATCGTGAGGGAGGTTGACGGAGACTCTTTCAACACCCAGCGATAAAAACGATTAAATGGAGTGGATGAGATTAATAAAGGAAAAATTAAAATTAATTCTTGAGAAAACTATTCTGTCAGTCAAAAGCTCTCTTGCCCCCCTTTTTTCCAACTGGGAGAGCTACAGTTGCACTTCATCATATATGTGATGACATAATTAGAACGTTGGACCTCCAACGTTCTTCTCGAAACGTCCGCGCGTCGGACGCGCGAACGTGCGAGTGGAGTGCGCAGAGAGCCGGTGCGCACGACGCGCAAAACAAAACGTCTGCAAAAATCTTCGATTAATAATTTAAAACATAATAAATTAAATAATAAATAAATTAAATAAATAAAAGAATAATAAAAGTAATTGAGAAATTATTGAATTTTCTCCAACACTAAGTACATAAAATTTCGATTTCCAATTTATATTTAATACATATTTGTTTTGTTTTTTTTTTTTTCCAAATGTCAAATCAAGGACAGATCTAGATTATATCTTCAATCAAGTTGGCTCCGGTTACGCATGCACAATGCATATGCTACACAAAATTATGGGTTCGTATCAACACATTGAATTGTTGTTTTGGGGCTAAAAATACAAATATTTTTCTATAAATATTAATTTTTTATTTTAAAAATTTATATTTTGTCTTTTTAAAGTTTTACAATTATTTCTAGAGGGTTACTGTGTTAATAGAGATGGCAAAATGATTAATAAAAAAAATAAAATTTTAATATAGTTATGTTATTTTCAAGAATAATTTTGGTATAACTTATAAGAAATGGATAGAATAGTGAGAAATTTTGACGGAAGGGGATTAAATGTATCAACTTATAATTTTAAAAGGATAAAATATAGATTTTTGTTAAATATAAAAATATTTAAATACCGTTCTCTAACAATGTAAATATAAAAATATTCATATACTTCACATTTTTAAAAGTCAGAAGAAAAAATAAAAAATGAGTATTTACAAAAAAAAAATTATGTATTTTAGCTACATTTAAGTGTGTTTAGTTTGAAATCGGAATCAGTATCGAAATCGGAATGAGAATAAGCTGAAAATGAAATCAGGATGATTCATTACCTCATTATATTTGGTTCGCCACTTGAGTCAGAATCGAAATGAATGAAAATGTTAAGTAATAAAATTGAATTTTTTTAAAGATTAGTTAGTTACATCAAAACGGATGATAGTTGAAGTTTTAAATATTTTTACTTTTTTTGTTAATTCTTACTATTATCTAATCGGGTTTTGACTTGGATTCGGATATTTGCGATCCCTCCACGGAATATTGGATCTGGATTTTTTTCCTTTGTTTACATCTTTAAAGGTTGGGCTTCTTGGGCCCCCTCGCAAGTGGCCCGGCCCGTTAACACCACTAAATAATCCTGCACAGTTTTTTTTTTCTTTTTTTTTTTTTTTTTTTTTTATCCTTTTTTTTTTCACTGTATAATTTCTTCAGAGTTGATGTGCTTAATTAATTTGTTGCAGGTGAAAGCTATTTGTAGTTGTGTGGTGATATTTTTTAGCAAAAAAAAAAAAAACTATAGCCATATAGTGAAAAAATTTACAAAGTTTAGTTCTTAAAAAGTTCAAATAAATTTTTTAGATTATGTTTAATAATCTTGATTGTTGATTCAAATTCCTCTCATCGGCAATGAAACGTATATACCAAAACCTCGATAATTTTAAAAGTATTCTAACTCAATTCTGCTCTGAGGTTTGTGTACGAGTCGAGACTTCCAATTACATGAATCAAAATTGCAATTTTTGATAAAAAGAGAGTAATTTAAAATATTATTAATTTAAACATGCTGGCTCATTTTCAAAAGTACCAGGTGGAAGTTGATTCTGACTCTTCATTTGTCAAACTTATCAAACTTTTGTCTTTCTAATTACTAAGATTGAGGGCACTCATCGCCGACTAGATTTTACAGAAGTATTATTTGAATACTACTATTCGAAAGGTCAGTTATATGTTTTTTCATTGCATAAGTTTTAACCGGGACGAAACCAGAATTTAAGTTTGAGGGGGGCGAAAAATTAATGCATAGTATATTTGTCTTGAAAAAAGATTCTTATAAAGCAAATTATACCAAAAGTTTTATGTACAAAAAATGTAAAAGGAAATCCATAAAATTGTGCTCGACACTTCTTCAAGTCACGAAAAATTAATGCATAGAGTCTTAAAGGGTGTACTTTTAGAGGAGAAACAGTGTAACAAGGGTAGAAATAGTGTAACAAGAGGAGAAACAGTGCAATAAGAGGAGAAACAATATAAATATCTCTTAAATGGATACAGTTTACATCTCAAAGGGTAGAAGAAGAGAAAAAACAGTATAAATATATCTCAAAGAGTGGAATTAACCTTCGTTTAAAAAGTATAACTTTCATTTTAATTGATGCAGTTTATATCTGAAAGAGTGCAATAAGAAAAGAAATAGTGTAAATATCTCCCAAAGAGTACAATTTTCGTTTAAAGAGTGTAATTTTCATCTTAAAGCTGCAGTTTACATCTTAAGTAGTGCAACTTATGTTCATTATAGTGCAAAGATTTTTTAAAACAGTGCAATTTTATTTTAACGGTGCAATTTCGTCTTCATCTTTCTTTTTCTATAATTTTTTATCTTTAATTTTTTTTCTTACTTCTTCTATAATTTTTTTTGGTCACCCCTCTCTGCCAACGGCCACGACGCCGGCGACGACGCTACTAAGGACCCGCTGCTCCGAGGCTGCCGCACCGCAGCGACCTCCACAGTGTCGGCGTCGGGGAAGATGCGTCGTCGTCGGAGGTGGAAGAGGAGGAGGGAGAGGCCGGGAGAGGACGAGAAGGGTGGGGAAGGGCGAGAGGCGCTTTGTCGTCACTATCGTCGCCGAGGGCCAGGAAGGTGGCGGAGGAGGGTCGAAGAGGGGCAAAAAAAATAAAAAGGGATCGCGGTGCGGCCTCGGCGGGGTCGGAGGCGAGGAAGGTCGGAGGTGCGTGGGCGAGGGAAAGGGCAAGGGCGAGAGCATGAGGGTGAGAGGTGAGGCGGGCCGTTTCCGCCTCGGCCTCTACCTCCGCTGCTTTCTTGGGCAAGAGAAAAAATAATAAATAAGAGAAAAGAAGAGGAGAGAGAAAGAGGAGAGAGAAAGTAATAAGGTTATTTTGGTCAGTTTGCTGAAAATTTTGAACAAATCTGCAAAATCAAAAAAGGCGGCCCAATTTTGTAAAAGCTCAAAATTTATAAATTTTTTATGCAAATTGGCCAAAAAGAAAAAAATATGTATATTTTTTTAAAAAGATAATTCTTTTTTTAAATAAACTTAGCTGAAAATATAAAACAACTAATTAAGTTTCGAACTTAGAACCTTATATACTATTTATTAAGCCCTTTGTCACTTACTGTAGGAACCAGCAAAATTAATGTTAGAAGCTAACTACTCAATTTTATTTTTGGTTGAAAACTTTCACTACTTGTTGTGCAAAAATTTGCGGCCAAAGTCAAATCAAATATATATATATATATATATATATATATATATAGAGTTGAGCTAGAATACTATCGATAGCAAACGGGCTCCGTTGCCACCCATTTGTTTTCGATGATGGAGCCTCCAAATCGACGATCGGCACCGTTGAACATGATCTATACCACTTGAAGTGTTTAGAAATCAAATTTCATACATTTTCGATATTGTTCTCTTATCCATCGAGTGGACACAAAAATGAACGGCTGAAAATGAATATTCTTTAAAAAATGATGATAGGAGTCTTGTAATCAAGATCAAGAGTATAGATCTTGTTTTAAATAGTTTAAAGAATTTTCTAACAAAAATTCAATTGATTTGGATATCTTTACGCCGTTAAACGAGAAAACGCCTCATATCGACCATTAAAATTACAAATTTTGAAACCCTTTGATCATTAGGCAAATGATGTCGAAAAGATTTGAAATTTGATTTCTAAACACTTCAAGTGGTATAGATCATGTTTAACGGTGTCGATCGTCGATTTGGAAGCTCTATCATCGAAAACAAATGGATGGCAACGGAGTTCGTTTGCTATTGATAGTATTCTAGCTCAACTCTCTCTCTCTCTCTCTCTCTCTCTCTCTCTCTCTCTCTCTCTATATATATATATATAGCATTAATTAATGGTCTTAGTACACTAATAATGTTAAGAGTAACTTGTTGGGCTTAACCATTGACTAAAGATGCATAAATTTCTGGAATATTTTAATAAGATATATAACACCCTAAACAATCAATTCATCAACATTAGTTCAAAATGCTTTGGTGATCTAATTAAACTACCAATACCAAAATGCTACTTCTTATATGCTGAAATATAATCCTTAATTATACTGTTCAATGTGGACCAACACATGTGATATCACCCTCATTTGCATATATGTTCCTTTCCAAAAGAAAGAAAAATTGAATGTTTCCAATAATTGTATAATATTTCATTGTTCACTACTATATATGCTAGTTTTTTTTTTTTTTTTTTTTTTTTTGAGAGAGAGATAGATAGCACGCTAGCTGCTTCGTTTTTTTCATTTAAAAATAAACTTAGCTGAAATGGGAATCAACTAGGATTCGAACTTGGGTCTCATATACCAACCATCAAATTTTTTGCCACTTGCTTTCGGGACGGTCGGTTATACGCTAGCCTTTGTTGCTTGCAAAGTAGTAATGCTAATTAATGGAAGCAAAAAAGGGTGAGGCTAAGAGCTGCTATCCCATCCCATTCCAACAGTGCACAGAAAAGACTAACCGTATCTAGCGCAGATCTGTTTGGTTCATCAGAAAAGTATGAAAAAAAATTAATTTTCGAGAAAAATGTGTTCTATGAAAAACTCTTTTCCCAATTTTTCGGCCGCTTGATTCTAAGAAAAAATTAATTTTTTGAGAAGTTTCTTTCCAAATTTAAAAAATTATCCTTTTGTTTTCATTAAAAAATAAAAAAGAAAATTACTAATTTTTTATGAAATTTTTCAAGAAAAACAGTTTTCTAATTTTTCATTTGTTTAGTTCAAAGAATAACTACCTAGCTTTTCCGAGAAGCTTCTTTCCAATTTTTCTTAAAAAAAATTTAAAAATAAAAATATTATTTTTTCATAAAATTTGAAAAAAAATCTCCAAAAACTAGTTTATCTTGAAATTAAGCCAAGTGGGCCAAAACTAAAAAAGAGGTTTCCATAAAAAAATTTTCTCAAAATTTTTTCTTTCACACGTTTCTGAAGAACCAAAAGCCCCTGTAATTGATGCATAGAATTGAGGATCATGATCCTCCCCATCTCCTAAGTTCGAAATCTAGGTACTTTACATTTCTCGTTAAGTTGATTTTTGTAAAAAAAATTGAAGGAAACAGATAGTATATTATCTTTCTCTCAACTAAACCAACATTTAATAAATAGTTTTTAAGCATTAACATTTATAGTTCCGTGCTCTTTATTCCACTACTTTTGCTATTAACTTTATTCTTAAACCAACAAAGCAACTATCCTTTGTCTCAAATATTACTTGTTATGGGTAATTTTTAATGTAGGCCATATTTTTAGAATTTTCATCTTTATATATATATATATATATATATAGAGTGCGTCTGGGGTGCTTTCGGAAGCACGGAGCGCTCCGTGCTTCCACTTTGTTTTCGATGTTGGGACTTTCAAATCGACGATCGGCTCCGTTAGACTTGATCTAGAGTATTTGAAGTATCTAGAAAATAAATTTTGCGATTTTTCGATATCATTTGCCTAGTGATCGAAGTGGCTCAAAATCAACGGCTGAAAATAAAAATCTCACAAAATATGATGATATGACATTAAAATTTTAGATCAAAGTTATTGATCTTGTTTTATATGGTATAAAGAATTTTCTATCAAAATTTCACGTGATTTGGATATTTCTACACCGTTAAACTTGCAACCGGCTCACCACGGCCGTTAAAATTATTGATTTTCGCAAAATTTAATTTCTTGGTTACTTTAAATACTCTAAATCAACTAACGGAGTCCGATCGTCGATTCGAAAGTCCGAACATCGAAAACAAAGTGGAAGCACGGAGGCCTCCGTGCTTTACGAAAGCATACCAGCCCACTCTTCTATATATTATTATATTATATTATATATATTATATATTAATTGAGCTAGAATACTTTTAAAAGTATCATCTTATTGGTGCTTTTAGGTTTTTAGCTCTTGGATATACTCCTTCGTTACTAATAGCCTTGGATCAAACACTATTTCACTTACACCACCTACCATCATCATCACAACTTTTACATTCCTTCATCCAATGGTTAAAAACTCAAAAGCACCACATTCTAGCTCAACTTTATATATATATATATATATATAGAGATAGGGCTGCTGTGCTCTTAAGAGCACAGCAGCCGTGTGCTATTAGCATCCGCACATCCATCTATTTAAATGGATGGTGGATGGATGGTGGAGATTGAATCTCCTTTTTTTAAAAATCACAGTTAGATGACTGTTAGAGTTAACAGACATCCTCTCTCTCCAATTTTTGTCTTTTCTTCTTCTTTTTTTTCCCTTTCCTTTTCTTTCATCTTCCAGGCTCTCTCCCTCTCTTCTCTTTCTCCCAATCTCTCTCCCTCTCCCTTTCCCTCTCCTGTAGAATCGTGGAACTCTCCATGCCTTTGAGCGCCGCGGGGGTGTTGGGAGGCTCGCGCGGCGCAGGGGGTGTTGGGAGGGTCGCGCGCGCGGGGAGGAGAGGGGTTTGAGGGGGGGGGTGCTTACCTCTTGCGAAACCCAGTCGTCTTCTCCGGCGGCGCGCAAAGGCATGGAGGAGTTCCACGATTCTACCGGGAGAGGGAGAGGGAGAGGGAGATTGGGGGAGAAGAGAAGAGAGGGAGAGAGCCTGGGAAGATGAAAGAAAAGGAAAAGGGAAAAAAAGAAAGAAAAGAAAGACAAAAAAGCGGAGAGAGAGGATGTCTGTTAACTCTAACAGCCATCTAACTGTGATTTTTTAAAAAAAAGGAGATTCAATCTCCACCATCCATCCACCATCCATCTATTTAGATATGGATCTGTGAGTTTACTGACCCTACAATTTTTCATCCAAGGGCTAAAAACTTGATAGCAAAAAGAGCGTTTTACTATTAATAGTATTCCAGCCTAATTCTATATATATATATATATATATATATATATAGAATACTTGTAAAAGTATCATGAGGATGATACTTGTGTGTTTTTAGTCCTTGGATAGAGAGATGTGAGGTTGAGATGATGGTGGTAGGTGGTGATAGGTGGTGGTAGGTGGAATAGTGTTTAATTCAAGGGCTATTAATAATTAAAAAGTAGATCCACTGGCTTAAAACCTAATAGCACCATGATGGTGATACTTGTAAAAGTACCATAGCTCAACTCTATATATATATATATAACCCATAGACATAAGTTCCATCCCCCAGATATTAAAATTACCAATTTTTAGTTAAACAAGGGAAATTAATACTCAGACTAGCTAAGGTGCAAAAAGGCTTTTTACTTAATAATTTAGCCAAGAAAATACTATCAAAATCGCATACATGCAAAGCCATATTAATTGACAAATTTGTACAAACTATTCACACCAACATAGATACATCATGCCACAAAACCATTTAAAAAAATAAAAATATATATATTTATATATCATGAATAGAGAAACATCACTCGAATATATACACATCCACATAAATCATATAAAAAAGAAAGGCCATTCATTATTCAGAGAAGCGTCAAAAAGAAATATTTGATCATTCAGAAATATATAAAACATTTTTAAAATTCTGAATGATTCACATATGTATTAGATATTAATTTTTGTATTTGAATTTAGATATTGAGGGCCGGGGCGAGGGCGAGGTCGTATCCGGCGGCGGCGAGGACGCGTCGAGCGGCGTCGAGGCGGTCGGAGAGCTCCCGGATGCGCGCGAGGTACTCGCGCGCCTGCTCGACCGCCTCCGCCTCGGCCTCGCCGAGCTCCACAGCGAGCCGCTCCTCTGCGTCTTCCGCCACGCGCAGACGCGCCGCCCAGCGCTCCAGCTCCCGCCGAGCCGACGCCTCCCGCTCCCGCCCCTCCCTCACCTCCCTCTCCAGCTCCGCGTTCCGCCGACGGAGCGTTTCCATCTCAACTATCTCTGCAGATATCGTCGCCACCGACATTCGCTAAATTGTTAGTGTTTGTTCTCAGAGAGAGTGTTACTATTGTTATGCAAAGAGAAAGGAATAAGAGGAAGAAAGTAGTTCACCCTGTTTTGGGTTTTATATACGGGGGTCTGTGTATGTATATTTATATATATGTCCAGGTTCAATGAACCTGGTGCACATACGTCACGAGTGAACGTAGAACGGATTCGATTACGTGCCGTTTTGGGAAAGTTATTGGGAAGGAGTGCTGTTACAGGTACCCAAAATGTACCCTATAATGTTATTCATATTATGCTATTATTATTATTATTATTATTATTATTAAATCCTAAGTATCTTAATTTTATCTGTATCTAACAATTTATTAGATACTTTTTGATGTTAAATTTTAAAAATAATATTTTAAAATTTTGGAGAAAAAAATTATAATTTTTGAATAAACACAAAACTGATATATGACCTCAAATTAAGGGTTTTTCAATAAGACGTCGTTGAAAAGCTTCCCATTGATATATTTTTTTTAGTTAATTACTATATTATTTGTAAATATTATTCTATTATATATATAATTAAAAATGTATTTAAAATGTTGTTGTTAAAAATCTAATACATATTTCTAAGTAATTATTGAAATACATAGTAAAAAGAACTCCAATCATTTTTTATACAATCGGACTAGTTAATTAACTAACACGTATTTTAAAATAGACCGATTTTACAGATTTGATCCGAATCAGTTTGGGCACTGTTCTCACAAACCCATCCGAACAATTCGACTCGGATTTTAAAATATTTTTTAAAACTATACTATTTAAAATGCAACTTAATCATGTCGTGTTTTCAGCGATATAACGGATCTTTTTTAATTTGAATTTTATTATTATATAATCTTGTAACATGCATGTGTGAGTGTATATGTCTTTATTAAAATTCATGGATCCTTGTAAATATTTTAATTTTAGTGGAGTATTTAGCTATTGGATGCATCAATTGTTTTTAAGAAATTTTCATATTTTAAAAGAAATATATATAACATTACATAGTAAAAATAATTTTGAAGCTCATTAAAATGCATCATAATTATATATTAAACATTATTATATCTAAGAGCATTATAGAGTTGTGCGAAATAACCCCTAGTACTTTTTTGAACTAGAATTGTCCCCATTCAATGAACCAGAGGCTTGCATGCACCTGGTGCACTGTGTACTGTATCTTAAAATTAACTATATATATATATATATATATATATATATATATATATATATATATATATATATATTTATAGCCTGTACACATATTGAACATGGCCTATGATATTCAAATTCGCAAGTCAAAATCATAAATTTGAATATACAATTTTTATTTTGAATTGAATTTGCCACTTTTTAAGTGCTCATTTGGAGAACAAAATAATTTTTTTAAATTAGATGCTCAGCGCTTATTCTTTTTTATAAATCATGTCTGTCAAATCCAATATACTTTCTAAATATTAATCGAAATACGGCAAAACTCAACTTTGCGCGTGATGAACGCGAAGTCTTGAGTTAACGCCATATGGACGAAACTCGCCGTCCTGTGAGACTATAGTCATGCGTGAGGGGCGTGTGGGCCCCACGAAAAACCGGAGACGGAGATCTACGTTCGTAGAAACGCTGAACAATCTCACCTTACACGAACTCACGAATTCCGCGCCCTAAATTGAACCAATTTTTCTCTCAATTTTGATTTTGAATGTGTGTTCTTGATCTGAATATTCAACGAACACCCATTCCGAATCTCAAAGCGCGTGCCGCTGATTCTGGCGCATGTTCTCATTTGGCTTCTTTTTTTTTTTGACTTTGCCATTGGCCTATGGGAGCTTGACACGTGTACCGTGGAACAAACAATTGGCACGAAAAGTGGACAAAGAAGATTCTAGTGAGGCGGTAACGGCTCGATTCTTTTTATAATTATTTTCTCATCTAAGTTTGACCTTTGCGGCCAAAACCGTCGCAACCTATTGGATTGCGACACGTGTGTATATTCTGTCTTACGAACGGTACGAATTAGAAGATCTTAGTAGATTTGAGAAAACTAACTCGCACGGGCCGCATTCTAGAAGATTAAGGCATGGCAAGCATTCTGTTTTGCGTGGGGTATTCTTTACTTCACCCAAGGCATTATATTTGAAAATGTATATATATATATAAGTATTATATATATATATACTATAATACATCTTAGGCTGGAATACTAACCTCAATACACAAGGCATTTGGTGCTATTAGGTTTCGGTCTTGGATTAAAATATACGGTTAGAATCAATGTGGCCTCCTAGGTTGAGTGATGTTGTTGGTTTAAATAGTATAGATCTAACGGGTAAAAATAGTCAAAGCGGGTGTTAAATCTAACGGCGAAAATTTGATAGGCACAAAATGCATGGTGCTATTGATAGAGTATCCCAGCCGGACTATAATATTATATATAATATATAATATAGAGTGAGCTATTGATACTTTTAACAAGTATCACATCATGGTGCTCTATTCAGGTCTTTAAGCCATTGGATCTACGTTTTTGATTATTAACTAGCCTTGATTAAACACTATTCCCCTACCACCATCTACCACCACCTACCCCAAGCTACCCCTCATCTTTCAACCTCACTTCTCTCCACCAAGGGCTAAAGCACACAAGTATGACGCCCATTGATACTTTTACAAATATTCTAGCCCTTACTCCTCTACTGCTCTGCTCTCTCTCTCTCTCTATATAATATATAATATCATATATATATATATATATATAGTATAGAATTGCTACTGATGCTATTAATAGCACAAAAGTCATTGGTGCTACCAAGATTTTTGGCATTGATTAAGAATGTGTGGTTAGGATGATGTGGGCCCTCTAGAGTTGAGTGAGTGGTTGGTTGAATAGTATGATCTAACGGATGAAAATGATAAAGGTAGATCTAACGGCGGAAAACTTGGTAGCAGCCAATGCTTGTGCTATAATAGCATACGTAGCCGACTCTATATATATATAATATATAATATATATATATAGGAACTAGGCTGGAATACGTATTAATAGCACAAACGCTATTGGTGCTTTTAGTTTTTTAGCCATTAGATCTGAGAAATGTGTGGGTTAGAACTGATGGTGGCCTCTAAGGGTTGAGTGGGGTGTTGGGTGGTGAAAGTTGATGAATCTGACGGTTAAAAATAATCAAAGGGATAATCTAACGGCTAAAACTTGTAGCACCAAGTGCTTGGTGCTATCGATAGCATAGTAGCCGGCTCATAATATATACTATATATATATATATATATATTACCAGCAAAGTTCAACATCAGTCCGTAAGCTGTGCTACCGAGTTTCCACCGTTATAGGTTTAACTTTTTGACTATTTTCACCCGTTAGACTATACTATTCACACTAACACTTAAATTCTCAGAGAGCCCACATCATCCTCATCTTACATTCTTCATTTAATGGTCAAAATCCTAATAGTACGTGATAGTTTAGTTGCTTATTAGTAGTATTACCAACAGTAGTTATAGTATAATATATATATATATATATATATATATATATATATATATATATATATATATATATATATATATATATATATATATATAGCTAGTCTCCAATACTATCTATAGTACCGGGGCTCCAGTACCATAGTCTCGTTTCGATCTTAGGATGTTCAAATCAACGATCCACACCGTTAAAACTAATATAGGGTATTTAAAGTTTTTAGAAATGAAATTTTATATTTTTTTGATATAGTTTACTTTATGATCAAATCATTTCAAATTATCAATTTTTAATGGCTACTATAGAGAGTTTGGAGTTTAACGGTGTAGAAGAATCAAAATTTTTTTAAATTTTGATAGAAAATACTTTAAACTATCTAGATTAAGATTAACATTCTTTATCTTGAATTTAAAAGTCCTATACTCAAATTTTAAAGATTATTCAATTTTCACTGTCCATTTTGATATAATTTATTTACTAAGTAAACGATGTCGAAAAAAACTAAAATTTTATTTCTAAAAACTTTATATACCCTAGATCATATTTAATAGTGTGGATCGTTAATTTGAATATCCGAAGATCGAAAACAAGACTATAGTACCGAAGCTCCGGTACTATAGATAGTATAGTAGCCAAATTCTATATATATATATATATATATATTATAATAAAATATATATATATATATATATATATATATATATATATATATATATATATATATAACGGCGTGAAAATAGTCAACGGGTTAAATCTAAGGCAGAAAACTGGTTACACCAATGCTTTGGTGCTATCGATAGTATTCCAGCCGGTCTCTCTCTCTCTCTCTCTCTCTCTCTCTCTCTCTCTCTCTCTCTCTCTCTCCTATATATATATATATATATATATATATATATATATATATTATATATATATACTAATCTATGAATCCCCAATATCTTGCTGACATGGCATTACTCCTTCTTTCAAAATTGCTCTCTTTCATCTCCCAACCTCCAAACCCTCATCTTCAAAACCGTTCTCTCCGTATCTCCAATAAAACCACAATTGAATGCATATAATTGCACCAAAACTATTCCCTCTCATCTCCTAACCTCCAAAACCCCTCATCTTCCAAAACCGCTCCCTCTCATGTCCCAATAAAACCACAATTGAATGCATGTACTTCAACAAAATTTTGTAGGATTATTGACCTTTCACCTGTTGAATTGAGACCGCAATAGAATAGAAGGTTCAATTCCTTATAGCTCTACTTCTAGCAGTAGTTTCTTTTTTCGTTTTTCACATTTAATTTGTTGTTCGCTTGGAGCTTAGGAGATTTTTGGATGTTTTTTATTTTATTTTTGGCCACATTTTATGTTTGTTTTAATTCGTTCTAACTTTTTGAAAAGTTTCCTTTTGTTCAGAGAGATGATTCTTTTTGTTCTTGAATGTTTGAATATTTTTTCCAATATTATTATGGGATTTTTTTTCCTGAGAAGTTTATTCAAGGGGCTTTTTATTGTTGGTTTTATTTGTTGGTTTCTATTTTTCCTTTTAAATACAAGGCCGACACTAATGTGACACTGATAATATTGGATTATTATCATAGTATATTACTAGTGAAAGACCCGCACTTTGCAGCGGCGTAGAAACCTAACAGTAATTAATAATAAAAAGATTTAAACATTATCTTATGTATCTCACTTGATAGATTCACAAAGGTCTCTCACTGTTGGCGGAGGATATAGCCGACGATGCCTTCTCCGGCGATAGTGATAGTGACGACGACGATGATCCCTTCGACCACGGCCAAAGAAGAAAGTGGGCGTGCATTCGTGAGAGAGAAAGAGGGAGTGAGGGAAAGAAGCGATGGTGTATAGCAAAAGATGAGAGATAGAGAATTGATGAATAAATTGAAAATAAAGAGTTGAAAGTCCGATGGAGGAAAGGAAAAATGCTCATAATTAATAATTAGAGAAGAGAAGTTAGGATTGTAGATGGTAATGGAACCATTTAAATATACTAAATGAAAGTTTGATAGTGGAACCGTTTGCACTAATTGAAAATATAGTGGAGGAAAGGAAAATAGTCATAATGAATTATTGTAGATAGAAACAATACAATTGTAAATGGTAGTGGGACCATTAAATACACTAATTGATGGTTTGATTAGTGGGATCGTTAGAATGTATATTGAAAATTTGGTGAAGAGAAGAAAAAGAGTTACATGCTAGTGAGAGTGAAGTAGAATTTGCCACGTGGCAACAAACATTGGGAATTCATATAGGTTATAGATACAATAATTAAAATATCGCGTCGATGTCGCGCATGTGTATATATATATAATGCTCGGGTTACTTCATTATTGATTTTTTAAAAAATTTGATTTGCGTCAAAAAAAGAATCGGACGGATGAATCTGTTTATTTGATTTGTTAAATGTCAATTAAAATCTGTTCAATGTGCTCTTTAATATTTATTATATTTCACTTGCAATATTTCAAACATTTTTTTTATAATATCTATGTAATAATTTTTCTTCTCATATAATTCTTATCTTTTTTTTTCTGTTTCTTTTATTATTTTTTGTTGAGTTGTGATTCCATTTTAAATATTTTTTAATGTATTTTTTATATTATTAAGTCTAATCAAATATAGTTATATTTTTTTTCTTCTTTATATTCATATTTATTTATTTAATTTGTAAATTTTTATTAAAATATTTTTTTTCGCTGCATCGTGCGGGTCACTACACTAGTATATAGAACTAGGTTAGAATACTATTAATAGCACCAATGACTTGGTGCTATTAAGTTTCCG
Organism: Ananas comosus; assembly: GCF_001540865.1. NCBI lineage: Eukaryota > Viridiplantae > Streptophyta > Magnoliopsida > Poales > Bromeliaceae > Ananas > Ananas comosus. The sequence goes on along the minus strand of NC_033629.1, from coordinate 10,801,779 downwards.
CCCTTGGATTAAAAGATGTGCGGTTAGGATGATGTGGGCCCCCCTAGGGTTGAGTGGGTGGTTGGTTTAATAGTATAATCTAACGGGTAAAAATAATTAAAGGAGTTAATCTAACGGCAGAAAACTTGATAGCACCAAGTGCTTGGTGCTATCGATAGCATAGCAGCCAGACTTATATATATATATATATAAAACGGGTAAAAATGATCAAAAAAATAAATCTAACGACTGAAAATTTATAAATACAAAAAAATCTATAGTCATAGAAGTATAGTAAATCAGACTCTTATTTCATTATTAGCTTACTATTTTACTTTAAGTTTTTTTTATCCATGCTATATAGGCCAGGGAGCCATATTGAGGCCCACAATGGCCACGACCCTCATATGTTTGAAAATTATAATATGAATCCCTAATTAATTAGACATAATAAACTTTAAAATATTATAAATTGTAGTCAAAATATTATAAATTCTAGTCTCCAGAGGGGCCAAAATAAAAATTTTTTCTTATAAAACTTGTGAGCCGAAAAAATCTCTATAATCGTGCATATCGAAAAAGAAATTGCCCATAAATTTATTGATTCAATGGTCAACAAATTTCACGATTCAAAAGAGTTCCCAGTATTATTTTGACTTTTGAGCCGACAAAGAAACTTCTCAAATTCTTTTTTTTTTTTTTTTTTTGTATTTTCGCGCATCTAACTTTTATTATAATTTATAACATTATATTTTAAGATAAATGTATTCCACATTTTCGGCCTATCCCTAAATCTAAATTCTGGCCCCTGTTTAGTAACTTAATAAGATTAATTTAAAATATATATGTCACATGTAGGTACAACTTTTACAATAAATTATTTTCCAAAATATGGCCTATCGGGCCGGATCTTAGTTGGGCTGGGATTTGGTACCCAAAATCCAACTTTGGACTGGGATACACTGAAATAGGAAAGTTCACCTCCCAAATTCTAGAGCTTCAATGAAGAACTTCCCAACAACACTCTTCATATTAATTTTGCTTCCATAGATTGCAGCTCGAATGTAGTATAGATCGCGAAAGCAAGCTTACGGGGGAACGCATGGTTGTGGATGGCGACAACAACAAGAATACTAAAAGATTTAAGGATGACGGAAGAACGCATCGGAAGGAGGCAGAGGCAGCGGGGGCAAGGGAGGAGGCGCGACAGCAAAAAAAAGATGTATGATAAGAATATACCTAAATTCTATCCGAGATCAGCCCACAACCCAAAACTAGGAAAGTTTGCCTCCCAAATTCCAAAACTTTAGCAGAAAACTCCCCGCATCATCCAACAATTCTTGCATGTCTCAAAGGTAAATACTCAAAAGACCCACATTATTCTTCCTTATATTGCGAATTTCACAGTATTCATCTTCATCGATCTGAATCTTTTAATTTAGATAAAATTTCAAATACCACCCCTATGGTTTTGCACTTTCTCACTTTAGTACCCTATGATTTAAAGTATATCACTTTCATACTCTGTGGTTTTATTTCTCTCTTTTTGTTATCCCCTTTATTATTTTTTTTTCCGTTAAATGAGTGACAAAGTTAAAACTAAAGAGTACTAAAGTGAATATTCGATAAAATATAGGCGAGGTATCTGAAGTATTTTGTATATAATTTAACGAAAAATTAACAAAAAGACAGGCGAAAAAAAAAATCACAGAATACTAAATTAATACACTTTAAACCACATAATATTAAAATAAAAAAGTGCGAAATTTGAGGTAATATTTGAAGTTTATCTTTTAATTTACGTATACGTAATTGTGCATGCACATAACAAAATTACTATGCGTGCAGATGCACATTTTTGTATAGCTGAGTACGTATGAGAGTACACAGATTCAGTAGTATCTACACAAATAATTATGTACTCATCACATTTTATATATTTTCGCACTAATCTCAATTTCTTAAAAATAGATTGACAATGGTAGAACGTCTGATACAGTCGAATTTGCATCCCATCTAGAAAATTTTCATTGATTTGTATCAAATATAATATACAGTATTAAATTACTGTTTTATAAAAATTTAAAATTTTAAAAGTAAATAATTATTTGATATTTTTCCATCTAATATCAAAGCAAAAAATTCTGAGTTCAAACCTCACCTCGAACTTATGGAAAGAAAAAATAAAATAAAATTCAAATGAAGAGCCAAAATCACACTCTTGATGCCTCATTTAATATTGTTTATTGCCATATTTTTCAAACAAAATTTTTACATAAAATAACGTATAAAAGAATGGTGGAAAGATTATATTCAAGATATTAATTTGGCAGCAAGAAAATAAAAATTTAGAAGTAATTTTCTTTAGTTCCAAAAATTTTTTAAATAAATTGCACACATTAGTTAAATCTGGATATAAATAAAATAAAATAAAATAAAATTGCTGCCAGCGTATAAATTTATATATATAAATTAGCATTTAAAGGTAAAAACAATGATATCAAATGAGGCCTCTACATACAATAAAAAAGAAACCATTAAAAAAAAAAGATACACTTCAATTTGCCCCCTCATGGTGCGTCACATTTTCACTTTATGATTCTATAGTTCAAAAAAAATTACACGTGACAACTATGTAGTTTAAAGTAGCCATAATTCAAAAATTTATACTAAACTACTCATTTTATTTTTATTTCGCTATAAAGATCCCTGTATTAATTGTTAACAAAGGTATTACCTTATGATTCTACAAATTTCACTTTACTCTCCTATTGGACACAACAAATCAGTGAAACAAAAATAAAAGCATAGCATAGTTAAAGTAAAACTTCTTTTAAGCGAAATTTTTTAAACCAATCCATGACAAAGTAAAAATAGAGTATACCTACCAAGAAAAAAATGCTAAGACTAATAAAAAAAAAAAGAGTTTTGTTTATTTATCCTTGATTACTATTCAAATTTTCAAATTTATCTTTCACTAAAATACCCTTCTAAAATCCCAATTCATTAATAAACATTCAAAAAAAAGGGGATATTTGAAGGAAAATTTAAAATCAACAAAAATATTCTGATCCTTCAAGAATAAATAAAATATTTTTAAAATTGGAAGTGCATATTAGATAATATTATTTTTAATTATAGTTGTGAGTACAGGTACATCATAATTAATGTAACTAATAATTACTTAGAATTTTGAGAGCTCTTGATGTTGGAATTCACCCTCTTTTCCACCTCCTCACTCTTCTTCTGCTTCTCCTCTTTCCCCTTCTCTATTGCATCCTCTACCTCTTCCATCTATACATATGTATATACACACACACAATTAAAACTCAAATAAAGCGAAAAATTAAACTAATTTTCTTTTTCTTTTTTTTTTCCCTAGTAATACTGAATTGCTCGCAATTCTAATAACATATGCCGGAGATATTTATTGATCACCAGAAAAATATAAAAAATTGAAAATACTTATTTTTTTAAAAAAAATTTTGCAACCTATATACTGCTCAGCTATATATATATATATATAGAGTGAGGCTACTATGCTATCGGAAGCACGGAGCCTTCCGTGCTTCCACTTCATTTTCGATGTTGCGACTTTCGAATCGTCGATCGGCTCCGTTAAACTTGATCTAGAGTATTTGGAGCACCTAGAAAATAAATTTTATTATTTTTCGATATCATTTGCCTAGTGATCGAATGAGCTCAAAATCAACAAATTTCAATGGCCGTAGTGAGCCGTTTGCAAGTTTAACGGTGTAGAAATATCCAAATCAAGTGAAATTTTGATAGAAAATTCTTTATACTATATAAAACAAGATCAATATCTTTGATTTAAAATTTTAATGTCATATTATTACATTTTGTAAGATTTTTATTTTCAGCCGTTGATTTTGAGCCCATTCGTTCACTAGGCAAATGATATCCGTTAAAATCATAAAATTTTTTTTAGCCTACTTCAAATATCTAGATCAAGTATTAACGGAGCCGATCGACGATTTGAAAATCGCAACATCGAAAACGAGGTGTGAAGCACGGAAGGCTCCGTCTTCATAGCATAGTAGCCTCACTCTCTCTCTCTCTCTCTCTTCTCTCTCTCTCTCTCTCTCTCTCTCTATATATATATATATATATATAAGTTGAGCTATAATACTATCAGTAGTAAACGAGCCCGTTTTACTACCTATTTGTTCTTCAATAATAGAGCTTCCAAATTAACGATCGCCTCCGTGAAATATATCTAACCATTTTAAACTACCTAGAAATCAAATTTCACGCACTTTCGATATTGTTCTTTTATCCATCAAGTGAACAGAAAAAATGAATGGCTGAAAATGAAATTCTTTAAAAAATGATGAATAGGAGTCTTATAATCAAGATCAAGAGTATAGATCTTGTTTTAAATAGTTTAAAAAATTTCTAACAAAAATTCAATTGATTTGGATATCTTTACGCGTTAAACGAGAAAACGCCTCTAATTGACCATTAAAATACAAATTTTGAACCCTTTAATCATTAGGCAAATGATTCGAAAAGATTGAAATTTGATTTCTAAACATTTCAAGTGGTATAGATCATGGTTCAACGGAGCCGATCGTCAATTTGAAGCTCTATCATCGAAACAAATAGGTAGTAAAAACGGCTCGTTTACTACTGATAGTAGTCCTAGCAAAACTCTCTCTTCTCTCTCTCCTCTCTCTCTCTCTCTCTCTCTCTCTCTCTCTCTCTCTCTATATATATATATATATATTAATATAGCGCATTGGTACGCTTCTGGAAGCACAGAGCGCTTCCGTGCTTCCAAGTTGTTTTCGATGTTCGGACTTTCAAATCGACGATCGGTTCCGTATAGAGTATCTACAGTATTTGAAGTATCTAGAAAATTAAATTTATGATTTTTCGATATCATTTGCCTAGTGATCGAAGTGGCTCAAAATCACGGCTGAAAATAAAATCTTACAAAATATGATGATATGACATTTAAAATTTTAGATCAAAGTTATTGATCTTGTTTTATAGTATAAAGAATTTTCTATCAAAATTTCATTGATTTGGATTTTCTATACCGTTAAACTGGCAAGGGCCTCACCACGGCCGTTAAAATTATTGATTTTGAGCCCCTTCGATCACTAGGCAAATGATATCGAAAAATCACAAAATTTATTTTCTAGGTACTTCAAATACTCTAGATCAACTCTAATGGAGCCGATCGTCGATTCGAAAGTCCGAACATCGAAAACAACTTGAAAGCACGGAGCGCTCCGTGCTTCCAAAAGCATACCAGACGCAGTCTATATATATATATAGAGTGCGTCTGGTACCACTCAAGACCTATTAGCTGAGATGGCGAGAGAAAAGTTTTTTTCTTTCCTGCATAAAAAAAGCCTACTTTTTTTCCTCAAAAAGAATCTACCACATAAAATTAAAGTCCATAAGCATGGATTAGCTTACATTGACAGTATTTCGCTGCACTTTCGTCGTACATACGAGAGCTGAGGAATGGAGATGCGGATGCATGTCTTCAGCTATTTTACCAGAACAAGGATCGTTTCCACCGTTTTTTCTGCGCATTTGGTGCATCGATTCGTGCATTCCGGAAGCACTGCAGGCCGTTGTTTGGACTGGATGTCACGTTTTTACACTAATAAGCGACGTTCACACCATTATATAACTGTATTGCACTATTGTATATTATAATGATGCGAAATACAATATTTTGCACGATTACGCACTAATTTACACGCTTTGTAATTCTTTCAGATACTTTCCTAACTGGTAAGTTTAGAGGTGCTATGCTGACGGCGTCATGTATTGATGGAAATAACTGCATACTGCCATTAGTATGGGCAGTTTTGGAAGGTGAAAATCGCTATTCCTGGCACTGATTTCTGGAATAGTTGCGGGATGGTATCGTCGGTGATCGCGACATGAGCAGAGGAAACGGTATACTTACTATTATTTCCGACCGACAAAAAGGTTGGATTGAAGCTGTATTCAATATTTTTCCTGATGCAGCTCATAGTTATTGCATGTACCATTTGTCTACCAATCTCCCGCACGCACCACAAAATACACCTGCGTGGAGAAGATTTTGGGTGGCGACGCGTGCATACACTATCGCGGAGTTTAACGAACACATGGAGAAGATGAAGGATTTGAACCCGGAACAGTTCAAGTATGTGGTCAAACTTCCTCGGCATAGGTGGGCTATCCATTGCTTCTTTGGAAGGCGTTATTCAATGCTCACTTCCAACTATGCCGAGACGATAAATAGTGTTATTTGACATTTAAAGAGCTTTCCAATTACCTACCTTGTCGAGGAAACACGAAAGAAAACAGCGTATTATTTTTACCGGAGGAAAAATGCTGGGGAGAAGATTATCAGTGTTTTAACGCCGTATGCAGAAAAGATATTAGAGAGCTCGAGAGAAGCCTCCCGTTTTTACACGCTGAACCGTTCGACCACCGTATTGCACTCTTACAAGTTTCATTGCACTCTTTTATAAACTATTGTTCTTTTATTAACACTGTCTTGAACTATTATTCGCGTTTAACTTTGGAGGGGACGCCGTTCATTTGTACTATTAACTTCAGATTATATTAACTGTTGGAAATAATAGGCAACGAAAACTTACAAACCGGATAGCCAACGTATCCGGGAACCGGAATCGGATCGGATTGCTCGTTCTACAAGCCTTCTTGGATCGTCCTTGTCTCGATGCTTCTGGATCTCCCACGTTTCTCGTCTTCTTCCACGCGTACGCCTTACGTCACGGAACGGATCGCCTTACGTCACGGATGCCAATCGGAGAGGGCTACCAGAGTCCTCTCCTATGTCCACACCCTAAAACCCCGGGAACGTAGGTGGAAATCCCAGAGAGGAAGAGAAGAGAGAAGAAGAAAGATTTTGTGGATTCTCGAATTAGATCGTATTCGATCGTCTCTTCTACGGGAGAAAACGGGGGCGTATATATAAAAATAACGGAACCCCTAAATATCCTGAATCTCCTATAGATTAGGATAAGGATTGGGATATTTATTAACATATAATAAATATCCATTATAAGATATGTTTCTTAACTGATAAGAAACATATAATTTATACTTATCCTAAACTTGTTAGGATGAATCATGATCCATAACTTATGTGGATCGGGTCAAATCATAACCCGCCAATGTGGACACACCATATGGCAACAATCTCCCACTTGGCCACATTGGCCAACTCTCTCTCACTTATTCGTCTCTTCATACGGGTAATAGAGCGTGCAACCTGACGAAAAGAACCACATGCAGGAGTGCTAAATTAAGTCACCATCCAACTAATATAGCACATCACTGACTTAATTCGTCTATGCCCTAGACGTTTCAACACACACCGGATCAAGCATCACAAAGTCCCTCTCCTGTAATGACAGGGCTCGACCCCACCGTTATTTCTCGTACTCATGATTATCTCAAGTAACACAACCGAGATAACCGCCCGGGCAATGAGTCACAAGACTTACGTGGTGTGTTATCGAAACATCTTCCTCAGCCCCTCACGTTAATCCATATTGGTCCAAGCACTTTACTAGACGTGCTCCGCGAGATCGTATTTTCTCATGACCCTGAGATACACGCTAAGTTAGTTACTTTTGACCTCCACTTCATAACGTAGTTCTAAGTCGAGGGCACAAAAGGGTTAGTGCTCACACAGTGACATGGAGGGAAGAGCTTATGTCACTCTACTAACTGGTCGACAAGCACATACAGTATGATATGTATGCTATGGCGGAGCTCCCACTCAATGGGACATGTCACGCTCTGAAAGAACGCCATACGAACCTTGGTCTAGGTACCACTAAGGTATCTAACCACCACAACTCAAGTCATCTCTCTAACCTGAGCACTTAGGTTCGGCTACTATACAGGCTCGATATGAAATTTCACCAAAAATTCATATCTGACTCTTGAGAGTCTCATCTTAAACTAATTAAGGCGACTTTTAAATTACGTTAACACTTTATTCATAACGTATATGAACAAAGCAATCATATTACAACTACTCAAGTTCAATATGATTATTTAGTCTCATCCTGCTCACCACCTAGGTGCCAGGGCGATCACCCGTGTGAGTGGGCTGATCTGAGCCCGGTGACTTAACGAATATGTGCCTACTAGTATCAATTACGCAATCACATTAAAAGAAAAAACACATTTTCATTAATAAAGCGTAAAATACAAAATAATGTCCATAAATCAAAACCTACGAAGACCCAAACTCCCAACGTGGGTCTGGAACACATCCCTAGCTATCGGCTTGGTCAACGGATCAGCCACCATCCTAGTGGTGGAAATATGTTTAAGAACGACCTCGCCTAGCTTAATCATATCTCGAATGTAGTGAAATCGGATATCAATATGCTTGGTCCTGCCATGATACTTGGGATCCTTCACATACGCCAGGGCAGCCATGCTGTCAGAGAACATCTCAACAGGTTCATTTGCTCGAGTCACGATGTCGAGGTGCTGGAGAAATCTCCTCAGCCAAACTGCCTCCTGTACGGCCGCTGAACAAGCAACGTATTCCGCTTCCATGGTTGATAAGGCAATGCAGCTCTGCTTCTTACTGCACCAGGAAATTGCCCCACCTCCAAGCATAAACACATAGCCTGAGGTGGACCTGCGCTCATCTCTATCACCGCCCCAATCAGCATCACTATATCCTTTCAATCTCAAGTCCCCTCCTTGAAAACAGAGAACGAGATCACTGGTTCCTTTTAAATATCGAAGGATTCTCTTAACCGCTTGCCAATGAATAGGTCCTGGGTTGCTCTGGTAACGACTTACCAAGCTAACAGCGAAGCAAATGTCAGGTCGAGTACACATCATAGCGTACATCAAACTGCCAATTGCACTCGCATAAGGAACTCTACTCATTTGTTCCTTCTCTTTATCCGTTTTAGGGCACTGATCAAGACTCAGAGTTTGATTCTTCTCCACTGGAGTATCAACGGGTTTACAATGATGCATCCTAAAACGCTCTAGAACCTTTTTAATATAAGATTCTTGAGACAAACCAAGAAGCCTTCTAGAGCGATCACGGATGACCTTTACTCCGAGCACATAGCTCGCCTCACCCATGTCTTTCATTTCAAAGTTGAGAGACAACCACTCCTTAGTGGTATTGATTAACTCCATGTCATTTCCAGCCAATAATATGTCATCGACGTATAGAGAGAGAAATAAAATCCCATTCTCTGTTTTCTTGATGTATACACAGTGGTCCTCCTCTATCATGGACATACCGATAGAGGTGATGGCTTCATGAAACCTGAAATACCACTGTCTCGACGACTGCTTGAGACCATAAATGGATCTTTTAAGACGACAAACTTTGTCTTCTTGACCTTTGAGTACAAAACCCTCAGGTTGATCCATATAGATCTCCTCTGCTAATTCTCCGTTGAGAAAAGCTGTTTTGACATCCATTTGGAACAATTCCAAATCTAGGTGTGCCACTAAGGCTAGAATCAAACGAATGGAGGTAAATCTCACAACGGGAGCAAACGTCTCGTTGTAATCTACCCCTTGCCTCTGAGTGTAGCCCTTAGCCACGAGCCGAGCCTTGTATTTATCGATTGATCCATCCGCCTTGCGCTTAATTTTTAAAACCCATTTATTTCCAATAGACTTGCGCCCAGGCGGAAGGTCAACCAATTCCCATACTTGGTTCTTGCTCATGGAGTCCATCTCATCTTTCATAGCAGTCATCCACTCACTGCAAGCTGACATCTGCAGGGCTTCTTTATAAGAAGAAGGTTCATCGTCATCGAGCGGAGTACACATGAAAATATCCCCTTCGATCTCAAAATGTCGACGGGGAATATGTCCACGTTCACTTCTACGCAATGGAGGGTCCGAATTGCCGACTTCCAAGGGTATGCTCTCATTTAACGAAGCACTCCCACTAGCCGGAGGATCACTACCACTTCCTTCAGCGACTTCGGGAAGTGATTGATCACCCTCAACCGCAGATAGGGTAGCGTCGTCCTGTAACTCATACAATCCGACGTCACTTCGCATTTCACCAATGCTTGGAAAATCCCTTTCTAGGAATTCCACATCACGAGACTCAATCTCGGTCATACCACCATCTGGGTGTTCACCATACATCACATAACCCTTCGAATTTTCAGGGTATCTGATGAACACATGCTTGCTCGCTTTAGGGCCGAGTTTCTCGAATTTACGTGAGGGGCTGTGAACATATCCAGCTGATCCCCAAGGGCGTAAGTAGTGTAAACTTGGCTTTCTACCGCTCCATAACTCATATGGGGTAGTAGGCACTGATTTGCTAGGGACTCGATTAAGGATGTAGGCTGCAGTCAAAAGCGCATCTCCCCAAAAATTTATAGGAAGTTGCGCTTGCGCCATCATCGACCTAACCATGTCTAATAGAGTACGGTTCCTTCGCTCTGCAACACCATTTATTTGTAGTTTTCGGCCTTAATTAAAGGATGTGCGGTTAGGTTGATGTGGGCCCCTAGGGTTGAGTGGGTGGTTGGTTGAATAGTATAATCTAACGGGTAAAAATGATCAAAGGTATTAGATCTAACGATAAAAAATTTACAAGCACCAATGTGCTCTGTTACTTTTACAAGCACAAATAGCCAGAACTCCTATTATATATATAATGTATATATTACAGTATATACATATATATGTATATATATAATATATATGTACGTATATATATGTATGATAATATATATCTATATATATGTATGTATGTATATATATATATATATGTACATACTACTATATATATATATATGTACTATTATATAATATTATATATATATATATATATATATATATATATATGTACATTACATACATACATATATACATTATTATGTTATATATGTACATATATAGATATATGTACATATATACATATATATATATATATATGTATATATATATATGGAGCAGGCTGCTGTGCTCTCAGGACACGGAGGCCTCCGTGCTCTTGAGCCGTTTTCGATGATGGAGTTTTCGAATCGACGATCGCTCGTTAATTGATCTAGCGTATTTAAAGTTTCTAGAAAATAATTTTTGCGATTTTTTCGTATCATTTACTAGCAATCGAAAGGATTCAAAATCAATAATTTTTAACGACTGAAAAATAAAAATCATATAAAAAGTGGTGATATAGCACTTAAAATTTTCGATCAGAAATATAATCTTGTTGAACATAGTATAAAGAATTTTCTATCAAAATTTCATCTGATTTGAATACTTCTACACCGTTAAACTGAAAACGGCAAGATATCAACCATTAAAAATTATAGATGTTGATTCTTTCGATCACATAGGTAAATGATATCGAAAAATCGCAAAAATATTTTCTAGAAACTTCAAATGCGCTAGATCAAGTCTAACGGAGCCGATCGTCGATTCGAAAATTCCATCATCGAAAACGGCTCAGAAGCACGGAGGCCTCCGTGCTCCTAAGAGCACAGCAACCTGCTCTTATATATGTATATATATAACATACATATATATATATAGTATATATATTATATATATGATATATATATACATACATACATTAATATAGATACATATACATAATTATATATTATCATTATATACATACACATATATATATAATATATATATATATATACATACATACATACATATACTATATATATAAATATATACTATATATACATAATAACATAACTATATAATACTATATATATATATCATACATAACATTACATATATATATAT
>NC_033629.1:10768720-10789271 GCF_001540865.1 Ananas comosus | reverse complement strand
ATATATATATCCCGAGATCATGCATCTTGTGATACATTAGTTAATGTGTATATATATAAATATAATTCACTTCTAATAAAGCGGATGAACTAGTCAAAAACCTGCACCTTATATGTGTCGTAACACATAAATAAAATACATATAAAAAGAAAAACAAAAAACTTGTATAATGTTCTCTTCGGTGTTAATTAATGCCGGTCCACGTACGCATTCCACAAGGCGGATTAGAGGTGAAGATGAAGCACGCAAAGGACGAGTAGCACGCGTACGCGCGTCTCAAAATTCCTGAATCTCAGAATATAATATATATATATATATATATATATATATATATAGAGCTAGGCTGGTATACTATCGGTACCACGGAGGTCTCCGTGCTACTAAGTTGTTTTCAATGATGCGGCTTCCAAATTGACAATCGGCTCCGTTAGACTTGATTTACACTATTAAAAGTATTTGAAAACTAAATTTCATAATTTTTCCGCATTATTTGGCTAGTGATCAAAAGGTCTCAAAATTGACAATTTTAATGGTAGATGTGATGCGTTTGTGAATTTCACGGTATAAAACACTCCAAATCTGATGAAATTTTTATAGAAAATTCTTTTCACTTATTTAGAGTAAGATCAATACCTCCGATCTTAAATTCAAGTATTTTTATCATTATTTTTTATGAGATTTTTATTTTCAGCGGTTCATTTTTTAGACTACTCGTTTGATAAGTAAATGATGCCGAAAAGTTATGAAATTTAGTTTTCAATACTTTTAATAGTGTAGATCAAGTTTAACGAGAGCCGATCGTCAATTCGGAAGCCGCAACATTGAAAACAACTTGGTAGTACGGAGGCTTCCGTGCTACCGATAGTATACCAGCCTAACTCTCTCTCTCTCTCTCTCTCTCTCTCTCTCTATCTATATATATATATATATATATATATATATATATATATAATAATAATAATAATAATAATAATAATTTGCGGGATTAATTTAATTTATTTTATCCTAGTCCTATACATAAACACTCCTCATCTCCCACATCTTTCCGCTCAGGCCAGGACGAAGCAAACAAGCAGTAATAATAGAGTATTCTGTTCTATTCGATCGCCATTGATGATTAAACAGTGGTGGTGCGCCCCTGAATTAGAATTTAGAAGCAGCGCGCTTGGAGGTAGGTAGGTAGCTTAATTGGTAGGGGAGGCGATTATGAAGGAGACGGTGGTGCTGTATTCGGGCATGGGGGTGGGGCACCTCACGCCCATGGTGGAGCTCGCGGAGCTCTTCGTCCGCCGCGGCTTCGCCTCCGTGGCCGTGGTCGCGGTGGAGTCCCCCTTCCCCGGGGCCCCATCCTTGGAGCCCGTGATCTCGCGCCTCTCCTCCTCCCACCGGGCCTCCTCGATCTCCTTCCACCTCCTCCCCCGCGTCCCTCCCCCCGCGGGCGGCAACCCCGTCGCCCAGAGGTTCGACGTGCTCCGCCTCAACAACCCCGCGCTCCTCTCCCTCCTCCGCTCCCTCTCCCCTCCGCCCCGCGCCCTCGTCCTCGACTTCTTCTGCATCGACGCCCTCGACGTCGCCGCCGAGCTCGCCCTCCCCGCCTACTTCTTCTTCTCCTCCGGCGCCGCCATCCTCGCCGTGTTCCTCCACCTCCCCCACGACCACGACCGCGCCGGCGCCGCCAGCTTCAAGGACCTGGGCCGAGCCCCCGTCCACTTCCCGGGCGTGAGGCCCATCCCCGCCGGCGACATGCACCCGGCGCTGTCCGACCGCGACACCGACGCCTACCGGGCCCTCGTCCGCAACTTCGGGCGCCTCCCCGACTCCCGGGGCATCCTCGTCAACACGTTCGAGGCGCTCGAGCCGGGCCCCTCTACGCGGAGCAGCGGATGAACAAGGTGTTCCTCGTCGACGAAATCCGCGTCGGGGTCGCCGTGGACGGGTACGATCAGGTGCTCGTCGCAGCCGACGAGGTGGAGAGGAAGGTCAGGCTCGTGATGGAGACCGAGGACGGCCAGAGGCTCCGGGCGCGCGCCGCCGAGCTCAAGGACAAGGCCGCGGCGGCGCTCGACGTGGGGGGCTCGTCGCACGCCGCGTTTCAACAGTTCCTCTTCAAGGATTTGGAGAAACAACAAGGGGGAATGGAGTTTGATGAATAAAAAGAAGAATTAAGAAATTAAAAATAAATTAAAATTCTCCCTGTGATTTTTTTTTTTTTTACTTTCTATATCTAACAAACAGCATCTTTGAGATTGGTTTTTGCTTCAGCGCATATATAATTTGGCCATTTTAAATCATCCACTACTATGAGTGATGAGTTACAAATAATTTGAATTTTTATTTTAAACTTCACAATTTATTAATAGAGTGCTTGAACTGATGTAAAATAATATATAGTATAATATAACAAATAAAAATATTTCTACTATTTTTAAAATTTATAGTCTTCTAAATTAAGAAGAAACATATGAACAACAACTTAGTGTTATATACAACTCTTCTATTTAATCTCTGCGCATTCTATTTTGTTCGGAAGAATAATATTACTCTAACACATTTTACAATCTTAATTTGGAAGTGATCATAAAATGTGGCAACTTAAGCAAATTTAGAAAAAGAAATACTAAATCTCCTTCCGAGCGTAGCATATGTTATTTTTAGGTTTTAAATAGCCTTAAGCACAAGCATTAGCTTACTAAGTTCGTTCTCGATCCCAAAACCCTAATTTAATAGAAACGTAGGGGGCATGCTTGTGAAACAACCGTTGTACTCTAAAAGCCACGTCTGGGCTCGAGACTTTTTTAATCGGCCCATGACGTGGGCTTGAATTAAATGGAAGAAAATTAATATGTTAGGAGCCTGGCGTGACTCGAACTCAGGACCTCCTACTCTGATATCATGTGAAACAACCGTTGTACTCTAAAAGCTTAAGCTGTTAGAGAACGGTGTTTATATAATTTTATATTTAACACTCTCCCTCACGTCTGGGCTTGAGACTTTTTAGTCGGCCCATGACGTGGGTTTGAATTAAATGGGAGGAAATTAATATGCTAAGAGCCTGGCGTGACTCGAACTCAGAACCTCCTGCTTTGATACCATGTGAAACAACCGTTGTACTCTAAAAGCTTAAGCTGTTAGATAACGATGTTTAAACATTTTTATATTTAACACTCCCCCTCACGTCTGGGCTCGAGACTTTTTTAATGTGAAACAACCGTTGTACTCTAAAAGCTTAAGCTGTTAGGGAACGGTGTTTAAACACTTTTATATTTAACACTCCCCCTCACGTCTGGGCTCGAGACTTTTTAGTCGGCCCATGACGTGGGTTTGAATTAAATGGGAGGAAATTAATATGCTAGGAGTCTGGCGTGACTCGAACTCAGGATCTCCTGCTCTGATACCATGTGAAACAACCGTTGTACTCTAAAAGCTTGAAACAACCGTTGTACTCTAAAAACTTAAGCTTTTAGAGTACAACGGTTGTTTCACATGGTATCATGGGCCGATTGAAAAGTTTCGCGCTCAGACGTGAGGGGGAGTGTTAAATATAAAAATGTTTAAACACCGTTATCTAACAGCTTAAGCTTTTAGAATATAACGGATGTTTCACATGGTATCAGAGCAGGAGGTCCTGAGTTCGAGTCACGCCAGGCTCCTAGCATATTAATTTCCTCCCATTTAATTCAAGCCCACGTCATGGGCTCTGATACCATGTTAAACAACCGTTGTACTCTAAAAGCTTAAGCTGTTAGAGGACGGTGTTTATAATGAATAGTATATTTCAACTCCTGGTTAATTAAGTAAAATGAATGAATGAATGGATGCAATGAATTCTAGAAGCTTCTCGATAAGCAAAAGCAGAGAGAGAGAGAGAAGTGATGAGACCAAGTTGGCATCTATGGATATTATACAGTGTTGATTAGAACTATATATGTAGAAATATTTTCCCAACTAACTTGCCTTATCATATGTAGAAATAGCTTTAAACAGTAACTTGTTCCGTAATTTATGAAATATAATTAACATGCTCGCAAACTGGGCCGGCCTATTAGTTAGATCGAACATATATCTTATTTAACACATTTTATTATTATTATTATTTAAGATTTACTTGGTAATTGGTTGATGAAGGATATGATTAAATATACACAATAGCGTACGTACTATAGTAAACTTCAAACTCATTTTTTCTCGTAATAAGATAAATCACTTAATTTGGTGAGGAGCTTGGCTCGCGTCGTACAATATTAGCAAATAATGCAATGATTAAAAAAATAAATTTAGAGCCTATATATCTTACTCGTCATTTTTTGATTTATTTAATAAATTTATTGTATTTGTTACACGAGGATTATATATATATGATTAATGTCTAAAACGGCATACTATAAACTTGTAGCCTCTAAGTCATTTTCTCGTCGTCTCGTAGGTGAAACTAGGGGCCGTTTGGTTCAATATAATTATAAATATAGTATAATTATAATTCACTCATCTTATTTAGTTGGATATAATAAATAGAAAGTGCTGTAGTTATAAATATGTTGTTTGGTTGTATGCGGTTGAGAAATCAATTTACAAATTTCTATCATTTTATATATGGATTGGTGAGATTACCACCTATGTAGAAGAGGAAAAAATTTTGAAATATTTTTTGTGAGATAAGTTTACCTTTTGTTTAAAATTTCTCTCCTGCAATTATAACTGCAGCAGTTGAATTAAGATGTATAAAATAAATGTCGAATTTGAATTTAGATATAGTTACATCTGCAGCACAATTATAATTAACTATGTGCAAATAAACAGGCTCTTAGTACAGCATTCTAAACAATAGTAGTGTTCAAGATGTTAGAAGGGACAAAATCAAACTTACTTTTTATTTCCTTTTGTTTATTAAATTAATAAGTGTATTTATAGGAGCCCAATTATCTATTGCTTAAATAGGTCCTTTTTTTTTATTCTTTTGAGTTAAGTTGATTTGTGACTTATTTTAGGCTAATTGAGCCAAGCTGGACCGCATGAGTTTTAGTTAGTGGTCAGATGGAAATAGGTCAAGTGAGAAAACCAGAGCTACTTCTCTTTACTTCTTAATTTTCTTGTTTTGGTGTTTTTCTCGAGAGCAAGAGAAGTGTGAAAGAGAGTCCATAGCTGGTTGGAATTCTGCGAGGTTTGAGGTGGGTGACATCTAATTTGTCTCTTTCCCTCTCTTGTGAATATTCATTGTAGAATGTTTTTGGTTGAAGGTTTATTTGGTATTTTTTTTATTTTTCATTATATGATGTTTTGGATACTCTTAGTGAAGTTGATTAAATTTATATGTGGAGTTGTTTAAGATTATTATTGTGAACTTTTTATTTCTCCGTTCTTATCTTCTACGTTGTCGTGCAATTTTGGGCGTGTAGGAAACTTAAATTTTTGGTTTCTACACATGAGATGAAAGGTCACTTAATAGTTGAAAATCATGTTTGTATATAGCATGCATGCAAAAAAAAATCATCATAACGTATAAGTTATCACTAAATATACTTTCTAAGATATCTCAAATGGATTGAGATTTTTATGTTACCATATTATTCTCTAAAACCAGCAAATGAAGTTGACCTGAAAGAAAATGTATATAATTAAATGGCACCAAAATTTAGGGAGTTGTGATCTTAGATATATCATCATATACAGGGCCATAACTTAAGGAAAGATCCATCCCCCTTAGATTTAATGTGATTGCATGTGGTTTGACCAAAACTCTTTTCAGTGGATCTCTCTCTCTCTATATATGGAGATTAATTAGTAGAAGTTTAAATGGTTATAAGAAAAAAAAAATAAAAATAAAAAAAGGGCATGAGCTCACAAGAACAAAAAGAGCTCCTCCCTACCTCTCTCCTCTGTATCAACCATGTTGCATATTTGTGCTCCTCTGTAGAAAAATCTCTCAAGTTCTATCAGGAGGTGCTAGGGTTTGAGCTGATCGAACGGCCACCGTCGCTCGATTTCAAAGGAGCATGGTAACAAAAGGATTAAAATCTTGATTCAGCGATCGAAGCTCCCTGTATCCATATCGAGAATATTGTAGTTAGAATCTGCATCACATGTAGTACGAAATGTTCGTGCATCACATGTAGTACGAAATGTTCGTTCCGGTGCAGGAGCAATTAATGTATCTTATCACTATATATGCTTTTAGTGATCTACTAGTACTAAGAACTTGAATAAAAGGTTCTCAACCTATGTAACACAAAAGTTTTATAGATAAGTATATAAATATTTTGTTGTTATCGTCTTTCGACACGAGACTAATCAGTGTGCAATGCGCAGGATACACCAAAACGGGATAGGCATACATTTGCTGCAGCGGAGTACGGATGTCGATGCACCGGCGAAGCCGTCGGTGATCGATCCGACGAGCAACCACATTTCCTTTCAAGTGAGACAATGCTTAACAAATGATCACCTCCCTAATTGGAGTAATGTGTGTGTGATTTTGTTTATATATATATATATATATATATAGAGTCCGGCTACTATGCTATCGCTAGCACGGAGCGCTCCGTGCTACCAAGTTGTTTTCGATAATGCGGCTTCCAAATCGACGATCAGCTCCGTTAGACTTGATCTACACTATTTAAAGTATTTGAAAACTAAATTTCAGATTTTTTCGACATTATTTGACTAGTGATCAAAAGATCTCAAAATTGACAATTTTAATGGCCAATGTGGTGTGTTTGTGAGTTTAACGGTGTAAAACAATCCAAATGCGATGAAAATTTTATAGAAAATTCTTTTCACTATTTAGAGTAAGATCAGTATATCTGATCTTGAAATTAAATCTTTTATCATCATTTTTCAAAAAATTTTTATTTTCAGCCGTTCAATTTTAGACTACTTGTTTGATAGGTAAATGATATCGAAAAATTATGAAATTTAGTTTCTAAATACTTTCAATAGTGTAGATCAAGTCTAACGGAGCCGATCGTCGATTTNNNNTGATAATATATATATATATATATATATATATATATATATATATATATATATATATAAAAGTGTTAAGCTTTATTTATATAATGGGATTTTTTGCATATATACCCCTACAAATATGCAAAATTACTGATGTAGTTAGCCCTCCACCGCCTTCTCCTTTCTTTCCTTTTTCTTTTTTTTAATAAGGTTATTATTTGCACATTTTTGTATGGTTAATACTGGAATATTCAAGTTCAACATTAGTGAATAGTGATCCCTAAACTCTTTAAAAATTTTAATTTTAATCCCTATGTATACTTACTATCAGAAGAAGCCAAATATTGCCTACACCTAGTGCAACTTTCACCTCATGTTCCAACCTTACCATCCATTAATTTACAGTTTTTTTTCTATGTAAATTTTTTAAAGCATGAGATTTAGATGATGAAACTAATGATTACATGGTGTACGAACATACATAGGGGAACATAAACTTACAAAGTTCAGGGACTAGTAGTGCAATTTTCACCTGAAATATATAGGGATAATTACTTATATACCCCTCAAAACTTCTAAAGTATCTTATATATACATACTTTTTTATTGTTGTTTCAAAGATAGCCCTAGTATATTTCTCCATTATTCAAAAATACTCCCGTTGTTAGTACTCGTTAAGTTATTTCGCATTAAAACCAGATTAAATTTCTAATGTACTTAAAAGGAAATTAGAATATCTCTTTTATCTCTAATTTAAAGACAAATAAGAAAAGTTAGTGACGGTAAAAAGTATGTTTGAAAGTGCAAAAAATTAAAATACTCCTTTTGTCCCTAATTTAAGGGTAAATAAGAAAAACTGGTGATAGTAAAAGAATATATTTGAAAAGATAAAATAGTGATTTTATAAAGATAATGGTTAGGAATAACCGTTCATTAATAACAGAATTTAACTTTAAAAATATATTTGAAAAAACTTTAAATATTTTAAGGGAGGGTAAATAAGAAAGTCAGAATTTAATGGCAAATAAGAAAGTCAGAATTTATATTAACAGAAATTTAACTTTAAATGTTCATTAACCAAATTTATATTAACCTTCCGAGCACGGGTAAATTATAAAGTCAGAAATTTTTTGAAGATATATAAATAATTGCTCCAAGAAAAAAAAAAGAAAAAAAAGGAAAAAAAAAAGAGCTTTTTTGTAACATAACTAAATCATCATCTTAATTATTTAACTTAAAAAATTAATTAATGGCAGTGTGGTAACATATGGATATCAAAGAAGAAGCTGGAAGACATGGGAGTTGAGTACGTGAGTCTGGCGGTTGGAGATGAAGGGGTTGTGTCGGACCAGCTCTACTTCCATGATCCCGACAGAAACGCCGTCGAGTTATGCGACTGCAGGAAGCGCTTCTTGAAGAACCGCATCAAATGATTAGAAGTTCCACTACGGCTGAAGGGCACAGTAATAAACTATTCTGCAGATATGCCTGTCCGATAATATATCTTATTTATGACAAAATCTCTAGATAACTTATATTTTTCGCTCACAAACTGTAGCCCCATTTAATATAATAATTTGTTATATTTATTTGATTGTATGCCGTCACAACTGCACTGTACTTTTAATTATATATAAAAATTTAAAAAAGATATATGATTTTTTTTTAAACTACATCCAAATTGGCCACGATTCTAAACATAATAACTAAAAAAAGCAATTTTCAATACGAGATAATCTTACCAGCCAAATCGCCTTTACGAAAAGAGTATTATTTTCTTCCACGACGAGGGTAATCTTATCCTCCTATATATATTTAAAGTAATAAAATTTATAAATACAATTCTCAGCTGCATAAGGCGAAAAATTATTTGCAGCAGCAGTGCTTTCAACCAAATCCAATAAAATAAAATTCATGTAATTGTAAATATTGCATTTTCAACTACTTGTAATTACGTGGAAAAATTATTTGGCATTATAAGCTTAAAATACAAATATTGGATGTGATCCACGTGATTTATTCAAAACGGTTCCTACGGATACAATCGATCCAACGATTTGAGTATATCCAGACACGATTCATGCTGGGACGAACGTGATTAAAACATCTTACATTAGGTTATATTAATATATTATATATAACATAAACGAGGATTCCGATCTAACCCTAATTCTAATTTTGTTCTCGTGACGGCTCCATCCTTGAGAATAAAAAGAATTGCAAATTGCAGATCGTGAACGAGGAAAAATCACAAAGAAGAACCGCCATCTACATTTTGTCTTTGAAAATCAAAAATCATGATAGAACGTATGATTCTAATATTCAACAGTTTAACAACATAAAAATTCATTCGCTAAAATAGTTAGAAAAGACTAAGAATTGTTACAATACCATGTAAAAACATTACCAAATCGCAGATCATTAACACAAACATGCAATAAAGACTATCAATCATAAAACCATAACATCAAATAGTTAGGTTTGCAGCAAAGTTTGCATACAAGCCCTGGGGAAATGTTATCTCTAATTTATTACATGATGTGTTTATGATGATCAAAAAGACCTATATAAAAGACAGTTTTTAAACCCCCCCAAAAATACGAAATAAGAACGGTACTAGACTTTTGATTGGTATTGTTTTGCCTGCTCTCGAACTCGTTTCTTGTACTCCGCTGCATCCTGTAAATTTTGTCCATGCGTTAAATATATAGAGCTGGGATGAAGACGTATAGAGATAAGTCACATTGTGTTCCAGTGGACCACAAAAAATATATCTCAACCGATTTGTTGCAATATGTGCATCGTGATATTACTTATGAAGATAACCATAATATTTTTTTTCATCGTAGTTTCTTACAGCAGGTAACACAATCATGTCTGCAGTTCTAAAAGAGGCCTTAATCGTCGGCGTTTGGCAAGGAGTTTCTCTATGGCATAAAGGGGAAACAATCTTGTGGGACCAAAAATAGAAACCCTAATTCAAAGATTTTGTTTCTGTTTAACTAAGAAGCTGCTAAGATGATTCAAGTAGAAAATATGTTTATACTTATTCCTATGACTGCCAATACAAATTTGAAATTCCTTTATCAAAAGCAACAGTCTAAACAACCCAAAAGAAGGATTTGTATTTTTATCACTAACCTGAGTTAAAAGGTGACAAGGGGTACCCTGAGCAAGACTTGCAAAATTTGGCTGATTAAGTAGATTCTGTACTCCCACCAGAATTTGCGTCACGGTAATGGCTGGTTTCCACCCCTGAATGTAATTTATAAATTAGTAAGAACATCCGGTTAACAAAGCTAGGACATTAAACCCAACCAAAGCTTCTGTAGAAATGCTAAATAAACCAAAATAAAAGGCAATTAGCCTTTTCGTTAAAAATCTCTTCTATGTCGGCTACTTGCTAAAACAGAACTAGAAGGTTCAATATTAGAGCTTTTACTTTTTTACTTTTGAGCCCCCAAAACTTAATTTTAGCTTTTCGCTACAGTTAAAGCTCGGGAATCTTTGTTAGGCCAAACACTTGGTCTCTAGGAGCTTGTGCTTTCAGAAGTAGAAAAGTTGTTCTAGAAACCAAAAAAAATAGGCACTAAGCCTCAAGGAACAATATCACGAACTTACATGATATTCATCGAGAATTGATAGGCAAACCAACCCAGAAGAGAAGACATTTGGATGGAAAAACCCTTGAGGGAACGTGCATTTAGGAGGCTTGGTTGGATAATCTTCACTGAACCCTAGAGTAAGAGGATAATAGCCGCCCTCCCAATCAGTCTGCAGTATCATATGTCAGGGATCCTCTTTTTATTTTTCAATAAGACATTTATTTGCAAAAAATTGAAGAACACATTAATAATGTTTAAAGAAAGGAGAATATGTAAATTAGGACCAAAATCCAGAATGAGAAGTGGTATCTTTCAGTATAGGACCTAAAGAAATAGAATGAAAAGCAAAAAATCACTTAAATTTGTAATAAACTTGTTTACAAATTCAGAGTCACAGAATAGACATGAGAGACTTCTCATTAGCAATAGTGCAGCAAGAGGCTTCTTGATCAAGAGAACTTTGTTTACGTGCCAAAATAACACCATTTGGCTCTCTGATTTAAGTGACACAGACGATTTCATTTTTCCCTTGATCTAGAATATTCAAGAAGAACTCTCAAAGATTAGCACCAAAGTTGAACGAGCGAGATATACACAAATGTCAATTCACAAATATAAAAAAGAGCTTAACTTCTCTATGCCATATTCTAGCCAAAATTCAGGATCATGAACTTTTAACGGCACGTCCATCTGTTTGTCAGCATACGTATCAAAAATTAACTAGGCAAAGAACGCTATCTCACGAAATTCTAAAACCTCAGAGGTGATAAAAAAGAAAAATGAAATAACAAAGAGAGGGAAAAGAGGGAAGAGATGGGAGTTCACCCCTTGCTTTCCAGGAATGGTGCAGCGCCACACCATAAGATTGACGGAGCCATCGGGCAATGTCTCAGGCTTCGCCACAAAACCCTATCGAGCCAAAAGAAAACAATAGGATCTTAGCTTCATACAAAAGAGGAAACAAGAGGGAGATAGAGATCAATAGATAGAGTAGACAGAGTAGATAGAGTAGATAGATAAGAGGACATGGGGATGATTCTTGCGCCAAGCCTTGCGCTCTTCTGCGAGCCGAGCACGAGCAATGCCCCCTAACATGGCCTTCTCCTACTCTCTCACCTGCAAATTACTTGTAGTAATATTGGCCCTGTCCAAAGTGCACTCTGTTACTCAAAATTGGTTTTTTTTTTTTTTTTCTCAAGCTTATTTCTAAAAATTTGGAATAAACAAGATCACAACAAGCATTATACTTAGGATAAACAAACAAGTTATCAAAATTAAAGCTTTTGGAGACCAAACAAGCCATATTACACTAATCAGAAACATACTTGATCAAATATAAACATGACTAGATTTGAATTTATCCGATGCTCATTCAAGTATACATTGCTCCACGCATGGTATCTGATGTATCACAAGTCAGACCAAAACTTGGTAAAAAGCGCTAGCAGTAATTGCATGCACCTAATGCACAGTGCAGCATGCACCACAAACAATATGCAGTGATCAAAGTCTTAAAAAAAAAAAAAAAACATGTAATCCGACCAATGTAATCTACAACATGTAAAGAACCTGTGGGCCTAAGCAAGGACATAAGTGTTCATCGGCACCGGTTGTGGCCCCCATGCCGTACAAGGCTGAGAAAGTATCAACACAGCACAAAACTCCGTTGTGATCGAATGGCTCAAATCCCTCATTTTTAAGACATAAAAAGATTTGGTGACAAAATTTATTGAGAGCAACTGAAAATATACTGGCGCTACAGAAAATAAATGTCATGTCAAAGTTTGTCGGCATACTGGTAAATTTGCCAAAGGCACACATTGGCACGTCACGGACGATGGCACGCATCATACCGCACTGTGCTGACGAATGCTCGGCATCACTACATGTCACAAAACTTAAATTCTTGAACCTAAGTATAAAAAAAATCATAATTTTTCAATTTCTATTAGCTAGGCATCATGTAGTACCACAAGTAGTTCCAAAACCCAACTGCAGATAGAAGGACCATTTTCCGATTCTTGAGAAATAGGTGTCCGAAATTTATGATTTTGATACGTAAGAACTTTGAATGTGGAAAAACACAGCCAACGAATCAAATTCCGATTTTGAACTCTCCATGATTAGGGTTTAGGAGCGCTACGCACAGTACACCAGGCGCATACAATAATTTCACCCCTGAGAAACATATTTTACTAATATTCAACAGTGCAATTACTGCTTCAAACTTCAAAATCATCACATTTACGCAACTATCAATTAGCGATTAAAGATTTTTCAAAGGAAAGTAGTAAGTTTTTTTTTGTTTTAGGGTTTTAGTGACCGACCTTGCGGTACGAGGGGCCGAAGATCGAGCAAAGGGGGGGGGATCCATGGCTGAGAGATGTATATATAGGAACTTAAGAGAAAGAGAACGAAGAGCGAGGGGACGACTCCTAGGGTTTTGGGGATATTACATCCCCATGGTTTTGGATCGATCGATCGAGAGAGAGAGAGAGAGAGGTGGGGGGGAAGGGTTAGGGTTTCGTGTAACGGTCATAAATTCGGAATGGGGATCGAAGAGGGAGACGAAGCGGAGGAGGAGGCGCGAGGGAATTAGTGGGCCGAGTCTAATTGGGCCGGCCCATTTAAAGATTTATTGTGTTTTTGAATATATTCAATAAAAAGAGGGTTAATATTTAGGAAAATAATACTTGTACACCCAAAAAGGTGGCTGTAGATATGTAGATAGAGATGCAAATGGATCCGGAGTGGCCGAGTTCCTACACGATCTTCTCTAAATGGGGTGGTAAGTGAGAACAAAAAGTATAGAAAAAATGTAATCTACGCTACTGAATTCGCCCAAATTTGCCAAGTGAATAAAGCGAAAGGCAGGAGACACTTTTCTTTTTTTGATCTGTCTCGATCCGTTAAAAATTCGCTCCAATTCTGATCCGTCCTGAATGAAACGGTAAGTAGGAGCTAAAAATAGGATTAAAATTAACTTGCCCCGAATCCCTCCAAATCGGGTAAGAAAAGGAGCGAGAGGTGGGGGACTCCTCCCGATCCGAATCAGCAGTCTGCGTCTAGATCTTACATCCTCATTTTAGAGTTCAAAAAAAATCCTATGAAGAGGATGTAGATGCATATCCTATTTTGGAATATATCAGCAATGTTGCTCTTAATTTTATCATTAATTACACTTTACTACACCGTGCTTAATATTGCTTTCATTTACTACTTTTTTTAAAAAAAAAACCTTATCGTATTATTATATTTTATCAATTTCATCGCTGTATGTTAGATGAATTTTTTTTTACACTATATTTTACTTTTCTTTTTCAAAGACACCATTGTATATATTATTATATTTATCAATCTCAACACTATATTTTAGATTTATTTTTAATTTTTTTACCTTATACTATTTTCTTTTATTATACATATATCACAAAACTATTATTTTTCTTGCCAATCTCTAAATTATTTTTAACAAATCTATTGTTTTAGATAAAAAAAAAAAACAGAATTTTCATGATAGAGTTATTAAAAGCTTCTATCAAATTATATTAAATTATTTTTTTGTTATATTTATATATTTTATTATTTTTCGTGTCAAATGAGCTTATACTCCATCATTTTTAATCAGTGTTTTTTTAGTAGTTTTTATATAAAATTACATGTTTATTGTTTACAGGGTAAGAATTGAAAAAAAAAAAAAATGTATTTGAGTGGTCCCTTTGAAGAAAAAATATATATTGCAGAAAGATTAAAAAAACCTTATTTCTACCATAATATAATATATGTAATTAAGCCATAATTTTATATGCATCCCTAAGAAGTGATAGAATTACATTAGTTTTTCCTACAAAGCTTGAGTTATTATATATATATCCCTCCAAAATTAGTATCGTTTGCAAATATATTCCTCTCCATTAGTTGATCAGTAATTAAACATTCCCTTTTCTTCTTTAAAATAACCATTTCAACATTAAACAAATTAAATTTTAATTATATTTCAAATTACTGATCTATTTTAATCTTTTTATTATAATTTTTATGTCATTCTACATGAATTATAAAGTACAAGTCCAAAAAAATCGAAAGCTATTTAGCCCTCTTACAAAACTTCATTTCATAAATGACCCTACTAATTAAAATTATAAGTGCAGAAATAACCTTATATTTGTATATATAAGCACCACGCCAGATATATAAAGGGGATATATTTACAGTGAACAGGATGATTCATTCACCGTTATTATAAAAATATATGAGGAAAGAGAGGCTTATATTATATTTTTAAAAATGCATTATGTTATTTAGCTAAACATTGTAAATGAATTCCTATATTCTAATTAAACATGATAAATGAACCATAGTCCTCACTAAAAATTTTGCTCCCTCCTCTAGCCGTGGCGCTATGCGTACAATATAGAACTATTTCTGTATTTACAATTTTGATAGGACCATTTATACAACAAAATTTTTTAATGGGACTAAATGTAAAGAAAGCTCATCTATGATGCTTCAACATCAACTTACTATTATTATAAGAACGAAGCAGATAATATGTTATATTTCTCTTAAAAGAAAGCTTGTAATTATTATTATATTATTGTTGTTATTATCTTATGAAATGAATGTGAACATAGAATTGGAATCTACTTTGTGCACTATGATTTTGGGAGATAATGATTTATTTCTTACCAAGCAAATTTAAAAACTTAGCTGCTTTTATGATGTTTTAAAATAATATATTAATTTGATTGAAGAATAAAGTGGAATAGTAATAGATACATTAGCACTTTCCAACCAAGCGAAGTGATCATTGAGCTATCCCTAGTTCCCTACTAAAACCTTTCTAGATGCTATATCTCTTTTTCTTTTCTTTTTTTTTTTTCAGGAAATAGCAAAGACACGTGTCATATAGATATGTCTCCAATTCTGAAATTACAAAATTTTTAATTCTATTCTATTTTGATTATTTATTAAGTTAAGTTTAGATTATGCATAATATTATTAAAACTATTCTTTAATTTTAGTCAATTTGTATTTCTATTTATATTTGGGTTTAGCCACTATTATTAATATATTTTTATTCTGTAAATTAGGGGCGACGAATGAAAGAAATTATGTAGTACATTTTAGAATTGGAATTTTGTGAAAGATACATCTTTTATACTTTAGTTTGATTATAATGAAATCCACTTTGTTTTTGATACGTGGACATAGGTTAGTAGCCGATCCACTTAAATATTTGAGTACTTTAATTTTTTATTTTTTTTTTCTCTCTTTCTCTTTTCTTTTTTTTTTTTTTTTTTTTTTTTTCATGGCCTGACAAACAGGAATTTTTTTTTATTAATCTTTGAGGCATCTTACACAATCTGGTACCATTGTAAGTGACGGATTCATCATAATAATAACTACACAAAATTTTCAGCCAAACAAACAATTAATATATGACATTTGTAATCAAAATTTAAATTTTCTTTGAAAATATGTTTTCATTATATCCCTGATATTAAAATCCTCAAATTAAATGCTGCCTCAAAGATTAATTCACTACTTCTTATCTAGCATTACTACTTCTATACATCACAGTGTTAAAATTATTTCTGTAATGTTTCTTGTAACTTATTTTAAAAGATAGAAATTCTTTTTTTTCTTTTTTTTTTTTTGAAAAGAACACCATAAGGCATTTATTCCACATGATAAGGAGTTACAGACTTCTCAAACTCTGCGAAAGAAGACCAACTAGAAGCTACCTGGGAACCAAGGCCCACTTAGCTAATTTATCAATACGTTGTGAAAAAGAACTATATCTAGACGACCACCCTATAAGAATATTATTGTTGGACTCCAAAAGACGTCGAAACGAAGCAATACGCTCTAATTAAAAGATAGAAATTCTTATTATGAACATTTTTATGCGCTTTGCAGAGAAATAACGAGTCATTCTAAAATTTAATTTTTTAGCACTACGATCAAAATGAGTTCTTTTTCTATCATATTTTTCAAAACTATTCAACTGTCAATTTGTTTGATTTAAATCAGTCAACGATGCTTTAGCTTAAAAATTTGAGTGTGCCCTTTATTTTTACATATTTAATTAGAATGTTCCATATAATTTTCACAACTATAAATTTATTAAAATAAGTAATTAGTTTGAATTTCTAAAGTCAAAACATCTTTGACCGACTCAAATCAAACAAATTAAAAAATTGGACGGTAAAATAAAAATTTTTAAAAATTAGATAGCTTAATCAAAATGGATCATAGTTTAAATATGTTTTATGAGTTTATACCTAAAAAATAATTTGACATATGTACAAAGAGAGAGGGATCACTCGCTATACTATTAATAGGAGTCCGGCTGGGATACTATCGATAGTACGAAGCATTCGGTGCTATCAAGTTTTCTGCCGTTAGATTTATCTCTTTTATCATTTTTATCCGTTCGATTATATTATTCAACCAACCATCCACTCAACCCTAGGAAGCCCACATCATCCTAACCGCACATCTTTTAATCTAAGAACAGAAAACTTAATAGCACCAAGTCATTGATGCTATTAATAGTATTCCAGCCTAGTTCCTATTAATAGTATATGAATAGAATTTACTATCAACTTTTTCACCCTTAAATTATTACTATTTCACTAATCTTTACTAACTCCTAGGCATCGAAATGCAAAAAGTTGATAGTAAACATTATTTCCATAATATCAAGTACTAAAGTGAGAAAGTGCGAAACCACAGGGTACTAACTTGATACATTTTAAACCATAAGGTACTAAAATAAAAAAGTGCGAAACCACAGGGGGGTATTTGAAGTTTTCTCTTTTATATAAGGATTAAAAACTAAATAGCTAAAGAATTCAAATACTATTAATAGTATTCCTATCTATATATAGATTCTGGTTGGGAAACTTCTTATAACACCAAGTATTTGATGCTATTAAGTTTTCCACTATTAGCATTATCCTTTAATCAATTCCACTTCTTATTCTACTAACCACCCACTAAATCCTAGAAAATTACTATCATCCCAATCCCATAATTTTTTCATCCAACAATTATAAATTTAGTAGTAAAAGAATCCAAATACTACTAAAAATATTCTAGCTCAAAGCCTAATTCTATATATATATAGAAATATATGGAACTAGGCTAGAATACTATTAATAGCACAAAGTCATTGGTGTCATTAAGTTTTAGGCCTTTGGATGAAGCAATATGCGGTTAGGATGACAGTGGTTTCTTAGAGTTAAGTGGGTGATTGGTTGAATAGCATGATCTAACAGGTGAAAATGATTAAAAGGATAGATCTAATGGCAGAAAACTTGATAGCATCAAATGGCGGGGTGCTAACAACTAACTTATAGCTGGACTCTCCTCTCTCTCTTCTCTCTAACAATCCTCTCTCTCTCAGCTCTCTCCATCTCTCTCTCTGCGGTCGGCGGCTCTCTCCCTCTATATCATTATAGTATATATATATATTATAGGAATATGTACTGGAATCTTTGAGCAGCGGAGTCGCTCCGATAACTTCCAAGTTATTTTCGATGTTCGGAACTCTTCGAATCGACGAATCGCCGTAGAGCTTGATCTAAGATATTGAGAGTCCCAGGAAAATAAATTTTGTGTGATTTTTGATATCATTTGCTAGTGATCAAAGGGCAAAATCAACCGGCCTGGAAATAAAAATCTTACAAAATATGATATACGATATAAAATTTTAGATATAAAGTATTGATTTGTTTTATATTAGTAAAAGAATTTTCTATCAAAATCTTCACGGTGATTTGGATATTTTACAAACCGCTTACAACTTGCAAACGGGCTCACCACAGACCATTAAAATATTATTTTGAGCCTCCTTTCGATCGAGCAAAATGATATAGAAAAATTAGCAAAATTTTATTTGTCTAGGTAATTCAAAAACTCATAAAATCAATAGCTTAAGAGCCGATCGTCAATTTAAAGTCCCAACATCGCAAACAACTTTGAAGCATCGGAAGGCTCCGTGCTCCAGAAGCATCCAGCTCAACTGTCTATAATATATATAATATATATATAATAATATATAGTAGAGAGTACTATGCTAATCAAAGCACGGAGCCTTCCGTGCTTCAGCTCGTTTTCGAGGTGGGCCGGGTTGCGTCACTTCGATTCGTCCGTCGCTCTGTAAACTTGATCTATGAGTGTTTGGATACGCTAGTAAAATAAATTTAGTTATTTTCGATATTCATCTTGCCTAGTGATCGAATGGGCATCAAAAACAACAAATTTCGAAGTGCCGTAGTGAGCCGTTTTGCAAGTTAAGTAATAGAAAATATCCAAATTACGTGAAAATTTGATAGAAAATTCTTTAATAGCTAGATATAAACACAAGATCAATATCTATTGATTCTTAAAATTTTAAATGTCATACTATTAATTTGTAAAGAATTTTTTATTTTCAGCCGTGATTTTGGAGCCCCTCTCGTTCACCGTAGGCAAATGATATCGTAAAATCATAAAATTTATTGTTTTTTTTTTTTTTTTTTTTTTTTTTTTTTTTTATTTTTTTTTTTTTTTTTTTTTTTTTTTTTTTTTTTTTTTTTTTTTTATTTTTTTTTTTTTTTTTGTGTTTTTTTTTTTTATTTTTTTTTTTTTTTTTTTTCTAGGTACTTCAAATACTCTAGATCGCAAGTTAAAACGAGGCATCGACGATTCGAAAGCCGGCAACATCGAAAAACAAGCTGGAACGGCCCGACACATAGGCACAGGCTCCGTGGCTTCCATAGCATAGTAGCCTCACTCTATATATATATAGTATGATATATATAGAATAGGCTGGAATACTAATTAACAGTAAATACTCTTTTGCCTAGTGCAAGTTTTTAACGCCATTGGACTGAAAAATTGTAGGGTCAGTATGATATTAGTCGGTTAGAGTTGGTGGTCCCTAGGGTTGACCGATCCACTGGGTTAATAGTATTTAATCCAACGGTTAAAATAATGAAAATGAGTTGATCCAAAACTAAAACTGGTAAGCAACAATGGGATTTGTATCCGAATAGTAGGCCCAGTCCAACTCATATATATATTATATATATATATATATATAGGTTACTATATATATATATATATATATATATAATTGAGCTCCTATGCTTTTAAAAGTACCAAGTTATTAGTGCTTGTAGATTTTTAGCCATTGAATTAAGAGATATACGGTTAGGATGATGTGGGCACCCTAGGGTTGAGTGGGTGGTTGATTGAATAGTATAATTTAATGGTTGAAAATGATCCGAGGAATAGATCTAAGGATAAAAAACTTATAAGTACCAAGTGCTTGGTGTTTTTACAAGAACCATAGCTGGACTATATATATATATAGTGCTTGGTGTTTTTACAAGAACCATAGCTGGACTATATATATATATATATATATATAGTAAAGCTAGAATACTATTGACAATATAGAAATAATGTTTACTATATTTTTATCATTAAATACTTATAGAGTTTAGTGGTGGTAGATAGAATAGTAATAACCTAATAATAGTAAAAAAAAAGATAATAAAAACTATTTATATACTATCAACAGCATGCTAGTTCATCTCTCTGTATATATATATATACTGTACCTTGAGGAGGAAATTTCCTAGATAGATAGACATAGGGGACACGATCGATGGAGCTGACTCTTATAAATCCTTTCATGGTGTCAGTAGATGATGCTTGTTGGCTACTACTACTGCAATACAGAAAAAAACAAAGATGTACTGTTTCACTACTTCTCTACTCCCAATGCCCTCTCACCTTAAGACATGGGTCTTCTTTTGGCTTCCACCTACACCACTCACATGGCTTCTTCTTATAATAATATATTGCTCCCCTCTTTTTGAGGTCCCTCCCTCTCTTGTCCCCTGATCACCTTCTCTCAATACATGGATGATACTTTGATCCATGCACCATCTCATCTCTCTCTCTCTCTCTCTCTCTCTCTCTCTCTCTCTCTCTCTCTCTCT
>NC_033629.1:10754703-10768698 GCF_001540865.1 Ananas comosus | reverse complement strand
TATATATATATATATATATATATATATATATATATATATATATTTATATGGACCACCTTTTTGAGATACTAAATTAAAAGCAAAAACTTAATGAACTTGTCTGACCTATATTATATGAACTATTTTAAAATAACTACTATTTAATCTTTCAATTTATTTGATTTGAATCAGTCAATGATATTTTAATTTTGTAATTTAAATGTGCCTGTTTATTTTTATATATTTAATTAATATTTTTTTTTATGATTTTCATAATTATAAATTTATTAAAGTAAGTAATTGGTTTACATTTTGAAATTAGAGTATCGTTGACTGATTCAAATCAAACAGATTGAACGATTGGATAGTAAAATCATAATTTTGAAAGTTTGGGTAGCCGATTCAAAATAGTACATAGTTCAGATAAGTTCTATATATTTTTACCTAAATAAAAATATTGTTTCCTTAGGCCTTTAGGTCTTATTTGCCTATTATAATAAGATATTTAACAATAACTTATTCAACATAAAAAAATTCTGGTGCAATTGAAAACCAAATGTTTGATTTTTGTTTTATGAAAGGTCTTAATATCCAAGATCTATTAGGATAGCACATGTAATTATGGAATAACTCATCTTTTTCCAATAAAAATAATTTAAAAGCCAAATGTGTAATTCATTCTAGACAATTACTCATACTCATCAACTACCAAGTATTATATGCTTCTTGAGTAAACTAAAAAATATATCAAATAAGATATTCATACATCCAAACAGAATATAATAATTGGTGGTTTTACATTATATTAACGTAGAAAATCCAGAGTTTAAATCTCACCAAGTTAAGCCACAAAAGTGAGGGAAATGCTTGAATAAATAAATTGAAAAACAGGTTGTTCTTTTATATAGCTTTTAGAGCAATTAGTTTTTTACATGATAATAAAATAGAAGTACTGCTTTTAAATCTCACTGGACTTCTACTTTCCTTCCACACCACCAATCCTTAAATTCCTCCCACACCAATTATGGTCTCCACAACTACATATATAATATAATAAAATTAGAAACTTCAAATTGATGCTTTAATTTTTGGAGCTAAAAAAAACTATTTATATTTCCTACCACAACAAAACTCTAAGACCTTTTATTTATACTAGATGTGATTGTAACTGAAAGCAAAAGTATGATCATAAAAGAACCAGGACTGAGCAAATTATAGCTAGTTACTTTTCTTATGTTGAGAACATATATTTCCTTTAATAGTGGTGGGGATAAAAAACTTGGATGGAACATAGGGCAAATCTGTGGGTGGTCCATAAATCGAATAGTGGTCCAAATCCAAGCAATAATCTCTCCTCTCTCTCTCTCTCTCTCTCTCTCACACACACACAAAACCATGCTATATATTGCCAATTAGTCACTGATATAAGTTAGAACTAGAGAGTACTTTGCAAGTCTAGAGAGTTTGAGAGAGAGAGAGAGAGAGAGAGAGAGAGAGATGGCATTTAAGAGAGGAAACAATATGTTTCTCTCTCTAGCACTGTGTGTATTGAGCTTTACTGAGATACTATCATCAGTGTCAGAAGCACAACTCCAGGTTGGTTTCTACAACACCACATGCCCCTCAGCTGAGAGCATTGTGAGGGATGAGGTAACCAAAGCAGTGACAGCCAATGCAGCTTTAGCTGCTGGCCTTTTAAGGATGCACTTTCATGATTGCTTTGTTAGGGTTAGTCCCCTCTTTACCTCTCTTTAATTTCTCTCCTTTCTTTTCTTTCCATTGTTTGGTCTCTTAAATTCCTCTCTCTCTCTCTCTCTCTCTCTCTCTCTCTCTGTATTACTAACCAACTTGTTTGAGAGGGATTAAGATTAGTAGAGTAAGTTTTGTTATCGAAAGAGCGAATAAATTTTACTTGAATAAATGATCATGGCGTCGTACACCTGCTTAGTGAATAACAAACATTCTCCATCTTTAAGTGTTGATGGTGATTTAATCCTTTTATGAGAAGATAATAGAACGATTTTATGTATGAAGTTTAGGGTTGTGATGCGTCGGTTCTCATCGATTCAACAACGAATAACACAGCAGAGAAGGACGCGCCCCCTAACAAAAGCCTGCGCGGGTTCGAAGTCATCGACAACGCAAAGGCGCGGCTGGAGCAAACATGTAAGGGAATCGTTTCGTGTGCGGATATACTAGCATTTGCAGCAAGAGATAGCATTGTTCTGGTAAGTATCAGTATAGTTATATCGAAAAAAGATTATATGTAGCTCCCTTCTTAATTATGTTTTCGACCGATAAAAGCGCAAATCAGGTTAAGGCAATAGAATTGGCATAAAATGCTTTTGCAATTATTTCTTTTCTTAAGTTTTTTTCACTTAGTCGCATGCAGCGCTTTAATTTTTTGCCATGATAGAAGATTCAGCTATTTATTTGCCAAACACCTAACTAGTTTTAAGTAACCATGAAGTGCTTCGTTTAACTGCAAATCGATCCTCTATATATGTTTATTTTGTCGTTATGATTATTGTTTTCTGTACTCGATGATTGATTTGGTTAGACGGGAGGCTATTCATACAAAGTTCCCGCGGGTAGAAAGGATGGGAGGGTTTCGGTGGCCCTCGAAACGCTCGGAAATCTCCCGCCGCCGTCATCGGACCTCACGCAACTCACTCAGATGTTTGCGAACAAAGGATTCACCCAAGATGAAATGATCACCCTCTCAGGTACATGTACCTCCTATATCGATCATTCAAAAAGCGAATATGTACTTCGACGCAAGTGATGTTGTAACAAAGCTGGTGAAAGAAAAAGCTTCACAGTAGAGCTGCTACTTTTGGATGATAGAGAGTTTAGTAGATGAGCGATAAAAAAGCATCAAAAACTTAAAATTATAAAGCGTGTTGTTCATGAGAAATTATACCCTGGACCTGGTCTAGTAGACCAACGCATAAAAACAAGGTAAATATGTACAAATTTGGTGCATTTTGATTCGACTATCCGACGATATTTTCGAAATTTTAATTTTACTAGTCAACCTTTCAACTTGTTTAATTTGAGTGAGTTAACAACATTCTTGCTTCAAAATTTAAATACGTCGTTCATCTTTATAAATTTAGTTAGTATATTTCATACAATTCCCGCAATGATAAATTTATTAAAGTAAGCAATTAGCTTAATGACTAATTCAAATAAGACAAACTGAAAGGTTGGATAGTAAAATTAAAATTTGAAAGATCGTATGGCTAATTCAAAATGATCCATAGTTCAAGTAAGTTACATATATTTTTTACCTAAAAGCAATAATCGAGCGATTGAGAAAGTAATACAAAGTAACATTGTTCTAAATTTCATCTACTATAGTCTACATACAAAGTAATAGAAAAGGCCCAAACAACAATTTCACACTATGGAAAAGCTAAAATTTCGTTATTTGCTAAACTCTTAACTTGTGCTTCTTTGTGCGTCCTTACGTGCATTATTACATAATAACGCGATATTTCTGCTCATAGGTGCCCACACGATCGGCTACTCCCAATGCAGCTCGTTCAGCAGCAGGCTATTCAGCTTCAACTCAACGATGAGCCAGGATCCGATCCTCAACTCGACGTACGCGTCGCAGTTAAAGCGCCAGTGCCCTCAGGGCAGCTCAAACGCGAGCTTAAGCGTGCCGATCGATCTTACGAGCCCGAACGCATTCGACTCGGGCTATTACAGCAATTTGCTGGCGAACCGGGGGCTGTTCACCTCCGACCAGATGCTGACGTCGGTCAACACGACGGCAGTAGCGCTGGTGAGGCAATATGCGAATAACTCGGCGTTGTTCTTGAGCAGTTTCGCCACGGCAATGGTGAAGATGGGATATATTAATGTGACTACTGGGAGTAATGGAGAGATAAGGGCAAATTGTAGGGTGATTAATTGATGAAATAGTAATGTCCTTCCTCATTGTTCTATGTTTAATGTTTGATTTTGATTATGATTTTTTTTTAATTCTCTCTCATTGTTCAAGTTTTAGTTGTTGTGAAAACCTGAGATATATAGGTAGTTATGTTAGTTGTTTTTTCTATTTTTTATTTTTGGGTGGTGGTGAAATATGCACATGAAACAATGAGAAGGCCAAGAATATGGGAGAAGATGATGCTTAACAAAATAATTCACTACATGTATGATCAAATTGCCTTATGTTTCATAAAAAGATCCAAATTTAAATTCAAATTCAACGAGGACAAAATAGGACACAGACACAAGAAGGCTAAGATATAATATCATGCTTAACTAAATGTGATTAAAACATTTGTATTTTCACTGTTTTCTAAACAAATCTTCGTAGTTTACAATTTTAAAAACTTTCCTCCTTAATCAATATTCTCAAGAGTTAAAAAAAAGAAAAGAAAAAAGAGTGAAATCCTCCAGGGTCGATTGATAACTTTCGGATCCAACCATTTACACCGGGTTTTCTTTGTCTTAACCAAGAAATAATGAGAGATCATTACTAACCATAAAATCATAGGAAGAGTCGAAAAGAGCATGTTAATATAAGGAGGAGAAGATAGAGCAATTATCCTCGGAGTCAAATGAAATACCACCTATTTGTGTTTGTTTAACGGCGGTCTATGGAGGAGGTAAGGTGCTTTGTTTTCTCTTGTATATTTTAGAACATAAATGTAATATAATAAAATGTAGAACATACAATACAATGCGATACGATTCGTAGTTTATTCTCTGTGAATGAATGCAATAAACATCAAGATCTTCTCTTTTATTCTTTTGATATTGGTATGTATGAAATGGTTGAAGCAGATTGTCAAACATAAGAAAAGAGAAGCAAGACTGTAGTGATAGAAACAGGATTTTTTTTTATTTCTTGTGTATTTCTGTGCTTTTCTGTTTGTGTGTGTAGAGAGAGAGAGAAAGAGAGAGAAAGAGAGAGAGAGAGAGAGAGAGGTTTAGTGATATAATAATCAGGAGAAGCTTTGAACAAGATCTTTCAGATCACCGACCGTCCCTAACGCAAGTGGCAAAGGGCTTGGTGGTTGGTATCCGAAGTTCCAAGTTCAAATCCTAGTTGATTCACATTTCCAGCTAAGTTTATTTCTAAATGAAATAAACGAAGCGGGTAGCGTGCTACCTATTTCTCAAAAAAAAAAAAGATCTTTCAGATCGGTCAACTCCTAACCAGGTAGAAACTGGCTAGAATGGTATTGAGAGAGAGAATTTCTTTTTTTAAGAGAGAGAGATAGAGAGTCTAAACCTTTTAAAGAGGAATAACATCTCAAAAGAGATCCAGTAATACGCTAACCAGGCAAAAACTAGATAGGCAGATCTTAACACTAGTCAACTCCTAACCAGATCAAAATTGGCTAAATAGTGCTTTGAGAGAGAGAGAGAGAGAGAGAGAGAGAGAGTCAACAAGGTTAAAATGGCCAAGCTAATCTCAATTCCTGAAAAATGTTCTAGACAGAGGAAGATGCCATTCCAGAGAAACCATATGAGACAAACATTTTATAATCTAATGATAACTGGCAAGATATCACTTTGACCTCACGCACAAAATAAAATAAGAAAGGGATGGTGACTTATCCTGTTTCTCATGAAATCAGCTAGTATTCTATCCCCAACTTAACGCTTAATTTAATTGACATCTAATGCACAAGTAGTATTTTTCTTAACAAATATTAGTAAGTCAAGAGAAATTTAAGTATTAAAACTAGTAGCTTACCTCAAAGGCTCAAATCATGCCATCCTGCTCCCATCTCTTTTCATTCTCCCATAACTCTTGCAGAATCTGAACCTACAGCTTTAGAAAGAGGAAACAAGGGATTAGCTGCACAAACAAGTGCTCTAAACAAGGTGAGAGCTTCTGAAAACAGCTCCTGTTGCTAGTTGCTACAAAAGCCTAAGGATAATTACCTTAATTCATTGCATACTGAATCATTGTAAATTGATATGATAGTTTTAGCTAGAAGATGGCGGACAAAGTCGAACCCAGACTGCCATCAGTCATGCAGAAGACCACGTTCTCTGTATCGGGGCTCTGCTGTGCTTCAGAAGCTGCTTTAGTTCATAAGCTGTTGGAACCTCTACAAGGAATTGAGAATGTCTCAATAAATACGGTGGCAAAGACCGTTATCGTCCTCCATGATCCTACGCAAGTTCCAGCTTCTCATATAGGTGATTGATAAATGAATTACTTACCTTCCCAATTTATTCTCGCCAAACCAATTCCAGTACAGTTCTTTCTGGGCCAGCAGGACATATATGGATATACTATTTAAGTAGAACTGGTCGAAAAAGCACTAACTATTTTTCAACTAAAATTCCTCAAACAACATCTTTCTGTAAGCTCTTTCAACTTCCCGCCACACCAAAAGCTTCAATTTTTTTGTTAGCCAAACATCCGATTGTTGCTTTATAGGGTAGTATTAAAAGCAAGGAGAAAGAGGCGCTAAGGGCTTCTCTGCTTCTGTGGCTCGGATGGAGCTTTTGCAAAAGTGCTGTTAAGTAAAGCTATTCGACAAAATCCAAACAGTTTTTTCATTGATATCCTGACCAATAGCTTCCAACAGTAGAAGTAGAAAAAGTTGGAGCATCTGCATCTGAGGGTCAAAAGCTTGTTCCAGTTTTTGTCTGCTCCAGAATTTTTGTTTGCCAAACACCTGTCTGCTGCTTCCCGAAGTAATCCAGCCAAAACATGCACTGACTCTATATGTCTTTCTTTGACAGTTGAT
The DNA here is from genome assembly GCF_001540865.1 of Ananas comosus. Taxonomy (NCBI): domain Eukaryota; kingdom Viridiplantae; phylum Streptophyta; class Magnoliopsida; order Poales; family Bromeliaceae; genus Ananas; species Ananas comosus. The sequence continues at coordinate 10,761,988 of NC_033629.1, read as the reverse complement.
GCGCTGAATAAGGCGAAGCTGAATGCCAACATCCGAGAGCTTGGAAAAGTTAAAGAGAGAAAGAAGCCATGGCCAAGCTTGAATATAATAGCTTGTGGAATGCTACTAATCATAGCCATGTTCAGCTATATTTACCAACCATTAATTTGGGTCGCATTGGCATCTATTGCTGTTGGAATTCCGGGCATGTTGAGACGATCCATTGCTGCTATTCGTCGATTCGTACTGGATATTAATGTCTTAATGGTGATTGCAAGTTAGTTCCCAATCTACCCATTTATCCTGCTCTACAAAGAAAGAGAATTATTATATTATGTCGCAATTACTATATTCTGTTGTGAGATATTGATCTTGCTTGGCCTAGAAGAAACTTCTGCAGACATGCTCTTTACTTAAAAATTCGTTTGAAAAAGAATGAACAGCTGTTTTGTTGAAACTTGAAATTGTCTTCAAACAGCTGTTTTGTTGAAATTGTCTTCTTCTGGCGGTAGTACAAAATCCAAACTGTAAGCATCTAGTATCAGATTCCATAATCTTATTTTTAAACTTCCCATGATAACAAAAGCTTCAGACATTTTGTTCTGAAGCTAGTACTTTTGCAGAAGTATTGTGCTCGTTTGGCAGGGACATGACTTTTGCAAAAAGTGCTAGCCAAGAAGCTCATTTCAACCTTCTGCACCAGTTCGAAGTTTCAAAAATTCATTTTGTCAAACACCTGACTTTTGCTTCCTCGGTGGAGCTGTTTCAAAAGTCAGGCTAAACAAGCACTTCGCTTTACTAGCGAACGGGTTTACTCAAATAATTGACAGGAACAAAAGCAAATTTTGATTCAATGTAGCTTTCGGAGCAATTGGGCTCAGAGATTACCTTGAAGGAGCATCAATAGTTTTCCTCTTCACATTCGCGGAGTGGCTGGAAGAAATGTCTACAGACAAGGTTAAAAGATGAGAATATTCAAAAAAATACAGATATCTTTCCTACCAAGTTCCTGCAAGCCAAGATGCTATGCATGCCAAAAGAATAAAAAGATGTTATTTACCCTACATAATCATCTCTTTCTCTAAATATATTCTAAATTTTCTTCATGCCCCCACAAATTCATTTCTTGCATGTTTATATCTCTCTGAACAACATAGTTGAATACGGAAACAAGTACCCTTTAAGAAAAGTTTTGCCAGAAATTGTATTTTCATGTACATATGAAAACTCAGACTTTACATCGACACACTTACATATATAAACTAGATAATTTTGCAGGAACATATATGTAAAACCCCGAATAAAGTTAAGAAAAAATGGCTTGAGCTTTCTTTCTCATCTTTTCAGGCACGAACTACACTAGAGTCACTTATAAACTCAGCACCTAGAACGGCAGTTATTGCAGAAACGGGAGAAGTGGTACCAGTGGAAAATATTAGGATTGATACAATTGTTTCAGTTAAAGCTGGTGAACAGGTTCCTGTTGATGGCGTAATAGTGTCTGGGGAAAGCTCTATAGATGAGAGTAGCTTGACTGGAGAGTTTATGCCGGTGGATAAACAGAAAGGTTCAAATGTATGGGCTGGAACAGTTGTCCTCACAGGTGAACTTTCCCTAAATGCTAACAGTTGATGCATTTACACACACACACACACACACACGTATATATATCCCTGGAAATCTCTTCTGTTAAAAAACTCAAAAAAAAAGTTCTAATGGAGAGCTCACTTCCCCCATGATGCAGATGATGTCCTAGCTTAAGATAACAGATGCGAATGTAAATAGATGATTTTGCAGGGATATATGTAAAATCTCCACTAGTAAATTGCAACAGAGGTCCTCACCCTTCTAGCGGAGTTTCAGATCGGTCGTCAACCTATAGATTGTTACAATCAGATTCCTAACCTTTGCATTTCGTTGACATCTTACCCTTTCTGTTGAGCTCCTAGGTTAAATTTGACAAAAGTATAATTGCCATCTAGGCAAAATCAATGCTAACACAAACGCAAAATCCAAAAGAAGCTAACGTGGTAAGTATGTTGGCAATTACATAAACATTTCAATTTTCTTAAAAGGAGCAACTTAACAGAAAAGGTGTGATCGCAAAAGAAATTTGAAGGTTAGAGACCCAAGGATAACAAGTTAAAGGCTGAGGACTAAGTTGGAACTACGTCAAAAGGTTGAGGACCTTAATGCAATTTAGCAATAGTTTTCCAAACACTAAAAGTTGTGGGTTTTTTAAATTATGCAGGGTTTATTAATGTGGCTGCTAAGGCAATAAAAGATGATTCGGCTGTTGCGAGAATGGTGAAGGTCGTCGAAGATGCTCAGAATCAAAGGTCAAACATAGAAGAATTCATAGAGAAGTTTGCAAAATACTACACACCAGGTTTGGTTTCAATTTTCAAAATGATAGTGTTGTAGGTTAATTAGCACAAAACAGATTCAATGAAAACAGGTCAAAATAGTTAAAATGTCTGATCTCATAGGCATACTTATATTTGTTTATATTATACGAATGTCATGTAAAAGGAGCATCAGAAATTTGATCTGAAAGTAAAATATCCCCACCCCATAAGATGTTAAAACTCAAAAATCATTAAATGATTGAGGACACAGAGCAAGAGCAACTATTTAAAATGAAACATTCCTGCCAAGATTTGGTGACAGCATAGGCACAATAATACCCCAAAAATACTAATTAGTGTCATTGAGCCTTTGTTTCTCTGGTAAGATATAAATCAAGTGAGAACAAACCAAACTTGAAAAGCCTTCATATGAAAAGGCTGTACAGATTGATAAATTTTCGATATTAAACATCAATAAAACAATAACAAAAACAGTAACTAAGCCTTCAGTGGTAAGTATTTGTTGTCAATTTTACGGATTGAATGAATCCATTCAACTCTGTTTTGCCTATAATGTACTTGAACACTACTTCCTCTAATATTAACTTTGTTCTTCCCATTCCTCTTTTAAGGCACCTTCAAATTGAAACTCCTTCAACTATGCACGTCATGGTCCGCATTGCACATGCCCAAAGCATTTGAATCAATTTCCATGTATCATCTATGAGTGCTAAACTTACATTGGATAGGATCAAACAGTAACCTTTTGCAGGAACCAAAGGTCACTGCACATCCACCTCAATATCTCATCTTACATGTACACTCTCTTGGTTATTTAATCTTCCAATTCATAAGAAATAGATGCACTTACAGGTACACAGTAAGACTATAAAGTAATTACACAAACATTAAAGAATTTTCTATCTTACTATCTGGAAGTTTGTTTGCAACCTAACATCAATGATCAAGATAATTTTGCTATGCTACACAATAGAAGGTATGCACATTTCTATAAAATAAATGACAGTATATTTGAGATGCATCATTACAGAGGCATAAACACTTCTTTTTTTTGAGTAAAGAGAAATCCATTTGTGGGAAAAGGTATACCTCTACGTATTAATGAATACGTAAGTATACATAAATAAACATGAGGTATTTTTCAGTCCAAAGTTCAGAAAAGCAGGTCAAAGTTGCAAAATCAAAAAACAAGTGGATTTCAAGATGGCCAATTTATTTTGTTACATGAGAAGCAAGGTACAAGTAACTATTTGCAAAATTACCAGGGGTTTTGTTGATTGCTGGAGTAATTGCGATTGTGCCATTGGCTTTAAGACTTCATGAGATCCACCGGTGGTTGTATTTGTCTCTCATACTTGTCGTAGTTGCATGCCCATGCGCATTAGTAATCTCGACGCCGGTAGCCAAAGTGTGCGGCCTTTCTGCGGCTGCCAAAATGGGTCTAATCATAAAAGGAGGGAGTCACTTGGAAGCATTGGCAAAAGTGAAAGCAATGGCATTTGACAAAACAGGAACACTAACAGAAGGCGCATTCCAGGTTGTGGAATTGCAGAATGTATACCCACAGGAGGATATTTACCACCTGTTATACTGGTAAGAAAATTGACCAAAAAAAGGAAAAAAAAAATTGTATTGAATCTATAGACATATAATAGGGAAAGACGCATGGCTAGTCCCTATACTATCAAGATATTCTGCCTTAGTCCTTGATCTTTTGACTCAAACATTTTAATCCATAAATTTTCAAGTATATTGCAAATGCATTTTAAGCTACTCATATACAAAGCATTTTGTTAATCCACATGATCTTTTTTCTATTAGACGACCAATTTAACCCTGACAAGATAATGGTAAAATGGTTATCTTATAGAAAAGAGCCATGCGTCGAGCACACCTAAACAAACTTTTGAGTATTTTGGACAGCCGGACATGTGATTGCAATATCCCTGAAGGTACAGGTGTTAGAATGTTTCAGTTAAAATTTCAGCAACTAAGTCAAAATATCATGTAATATACAGAGATTATTCATGCAATTTATCATACATAACATAATTCATAATTTTCTGAAACTGAAGCACTAACTCTTCAGGATTTCAAGCCTGGAGAACCTCTCAAGCCACCCCATGGCAAAAGCTCTAGTAGAATATGCGAGGTTACAAGGAATTGAACCAAGTAAAGAAGTAAAAGATTTCAAGATAGTTCCAGGCGAGGGCATTTCTGGAAATGTAGATGGACGAGTTATTGAAATCGGGAATGCAAAGCTAGCCAGCGCCAAACGCTGGCTTACAAATAGTAATGGAACTCCATCTTTCCAATTGGGTTAATTATAAATTCAGTCTTTCAAGTTTGATCTTGAAATCTATTACCACCGCAGAGATTCACTTGTAACAGTTCAGTCCCAGAGGTCTGCCTGCACAAATTTGGCCTACAGTAACACCACATCAATGTCAGCAAACTTTGATTGTACTGATGTGGCGTCTTAGTCAGACTGTAGACTAACAAAAAGACTAAATTGTTAAGCGGAACAAACTTCAGGAACTGACTTCTTGAAATTGAAACTCGAAGGATGTAAATGACATTGGGTCAAACTACTTCGAATTATATCAGGTGCTTAAAACTGCAGAAAATTAATATTTATACTGCTTTTATAGCTTAATTTCTTCCTGTTTCAGGTCAGTTTGATATCAAGGAGGAAGGTATAACAGTTGGTTATGTGGGGATGGATAACCGCTTCATTGGATACTTTTGCCTTGGAGATCAAATCCGTGAGGAAGCAGCAGATGCAGTTAATGAACTACAGGTAGAAGAACAAACAAAAAGAACAACGAAAGATCTCTCATTCATTGGCTAATTTATACGACTACCCTTGCACTTTCCCTTTTTGTCTCAATTAGCCCTGTACATTTAATTCATTAAACAACAACCTTCCATTTTACTCGTCTCAGAAAAATACGAAGAATTGGGCTAACTATTAATTCAAACTCAAAACATAATAATATAAGTTTGAGAGATTATCTGGATGAAACATGGTAGAAAAGAAACATTGAATGGAATAATTGTTGTAATAAACAGTCAAATTAGAAACATCCAGTAAAAGAAGTCTTTTAAGTACACAATCCATGTTAACTGCCAACTAATTCTTATTAAGTTCGGTAGCTGAATTTACTATTGGTCACAAATTTTCAGACTTTCTTCAGACGAGAGTAAAATGCAAGGTTGATACCATAATGGCAAAAGATCCAGGGAAAATGAAAGGGTGGTTTCTGTAATTTATAGTTTCTTTTTCCCATCGGCTCAAAGTTATAATATAATGAAACTGCCTATGACTATGATATTCCAGAAGCAAGGTATCCATGTGACAGTTCTAACTGGTGATTCGAAAGCGGCGGCAAGAATAATCCAACAGCAGGTATGAAAACCAAGAAATCCTCTTTATATCTATGTCCTATAAGACCTGAATTTTCATTTACGACACCGAATACGAAATTTATTACACATAATATCTCTAATACAAAAACGCACCTCTTTAATATCTCTAACACAAAATCAACTTTAGAAGTCCATATTTACAAGAGCATATATGTCAACAGATGATTTTGTAATAGTCTCCTTACAGAAATAGATTCAATGGGATTATTTTAACTTGGTTGTGCAGATCGGGGAGAATATCGAAGTCAAAGCGAGCTTATCGCCAGAAGGAAAGATGAAGAAAATCGCAGAGCTCAGAGAGAGGTGGGGCCTAACCGCAATGGTCGGGGACGGGATCAACGATGCACCGGCACTGGCGACAAGCGATGTAGGCATCGCCATGGGGGTCGCAGGGTCTGCAGTAGCGACCGAAACTGCTGACGTGGCACTCATGTCGAACGACCTACGTAAGATACCAGAAGCCGTAAAATTAGCAAGGAGCTCTCTCGGCAAGGTCTACCAGAATGTGGCATTGTCCTTAATTGTGAAAATAATATTCTTTGCATTGGCCTTCGGAGGCGTCGCGTCCCTCTGGGCAGCTGTTGTTGCGGATATGGGCACGTCATTGGCGGTCATTTTCAACAGCATGCTACTGCTTAGGCCGAATGCAAAGACAATAAAAACAGCTTCTGAAACAAGTAGTCAAAAGACGAGTTGCATTGGTGCTGCTAGTTCGAGCTCGGCGATGAAAGACGAAGTGCGGCTAGATTTGGATGTTTTGCGTGAACCACTACTACCGAAAAAGGAAAGAGCGGAGAATGAGGGATCGAGTTCATGTCGCAAGGGTTGCTGCGGAGGAACAACATCTGAGGCAACCAGCTAATGAGATGAAGTAAAATGTTTACTATACAAAAGTAGATTTGCGACGAAGCACGTGAGTGTATCTGTGTGTCTGAAACAAATTTGGTGACAGGAACTGCATATTTAACTCAGTTTGATCCTTCAAAGAAACTACCAAACGAACAAACGTAATCGAAGCAGGAGTGGAGTACGAAACATTCATACATTGAGGGTGTAAATTACAAAATGTTGCTTCAAAATGGCCTGTAATTGAGAGAGTCTCCATCCATTTTACCTTTCCTTTTAATTTTTGAGAAAATCTCCACAGAGACATTTCCTCAAACACATAGTGGGCAATTCAAAAGCATTACATTACAAACAAAATTTCATTAAAAAAAGACGACAACAACAACAACAACAACAACAACAACTATCAATAAAATCCTAAGTGGAACTCAATTATACCCAAAAAAAAAAGAAAAAAAAGATGAAGTAACATGGAATGTGTAACCAATGCCTATAGCATTGATGCACGTAGTGTAGGATATTAATTAGTAAAACATGAAATGATAAAATGTAAGAAATTGGAGAGAGAGAGAGAGAGAGAGAGAGAGAGAGAGAGAGGAGCGATTTACATATAATCGGAAAACAAGCGACGAAGAGAGCTTTGTTTTTTTTTTTTTTTTTTT
>NC_033629.1:10356732-10398423 GCF_001540865.1 Ananas comosus | reverse complement strand
CTAATATTTAATCCAAGGGCTATTAGTAATCAAGGAGTAGATCCAAGGGTTAGAAACCTAGAAGCACTAAGGGTTTGGTGCTTCTAAAAGCATTCTCAACTCTATATAAATATATACATATAGAGCTAGGCTGGTAATTTTCAATGATGCGGCTTCCAAATCGATGATCGGCTCCGTTAGACTTGATCTACACTATCAAAAGTATTTTGAAACTAAATTTCATAATTTTTCGACATCATTTACCTATCAAACGAGTAGTCTAAAAATGAACAGCTGAAAATTAAAATCTCATAAAAAATGATGATAAAAGACTTGAATTGAAGATCAGAGATACTGATCTTACTCCAAATAGTGAAAAAAAATTTTCATAAAAATTTTATTAGATTTGGATTGTTTTACACTGTTAAATTCACAAACGCATCACATGGACCATTAAAATTGTCAATTTTGAGACCTTTTGATCACTACCCAAATGATGTTAAAAAATTATGAAATTTAGTTTTCAAATATTTTTAATAGTATAGATCAAGTATACGAGCGTCGTCGATTTGGAAGTGATTATTAAAAACAACTTGGTAGCACGGAGCTCCGTATACCAAAATAGATAACAGCATAGCTATATATATTATATTATACTAATATTATATATATATATATATATATATAATAATATATATATTTGTCCGTTTGGCATGCTTCTGGAAGGACGAGTTGCTCCGTGGCTCAGTGTTATTCGATGTTGGACTTTCGAATGCGACATCAGCTCCGCTTGACTTGATTACGAGTATTTAAGTATCTGTAGAACATAAGTTTGCGATTTTTGTGATTATCATTTTGTCTAGTGATCGAAAGTGGCTTCAAAATCAATGGCGTGAAAATACAATCTTACAATATTATGATATTAGTATTAAAATTTGTAGATCAAAATATTGTTATTCTTCTTCTTCTGTTGATGTTGTTAGTATATATAAAAATTTCTATCAAGTTCACGTGATTTGGATATTTCTACACCGTTGGACTGCAACGGCTCACCCACGGCCATTAAATATTGATTTTGTACCTCTTTCGATCACTAGGCAAATGATATCAAAAAATCACAAAATTTATTTTCTAGGTAGTTCATATATTCTAGATCAAGTTTAACGAGGAGCCGATCGTCGATTCAAAAGTCCAACATTGAAAACAACCATGCACGGAAGGCTCGTGCTTCCAGAAGCATACCAACTCCACCCTATCACCCCTATATATATATATATATATATATATATATATAGAGTCGGCTACGGTGCTTGTAAAGTACCAAGTATTTGGTTTGTAGATTTTTTACCGTCTAGATCTACCCTAGTTGATCATTTTCATCCGTTAGATTATACTATTCAACCAACCACCCACTTAACCCTAGGGGCCCACTCATCTTAACTGGCACATTCCTTAATCCAAGCGCTACAAACTTACTAAGCACCAATTGACTTGATACTTTTAAAAGCAATAGAGACATTATATAATATATATAGATATATATATATATACTATAATATATATATAGAACGTATTAGTGAATTGCTGATACAAAAGCCCGGAGAGAAAATATCTTTTGGTGGTTCCTTTGCTCGATTCCCAATTTGGAATCATTATGACATGATGGGAAGTTTGACTAAAATAATAGCGGATACCTTATGCCAAAAATAACTACCATTTGGCTTGAATAAGCCATTAACAGGTTTTATATTGTTGTATACTTATTCTCTCGTTCTTTCGATACAAATAACATCTATTCAATTGTTTATTATTGTGCCCTCAAAACAATATTTATATAGTAAGATGATGATGCAGTGATTGTTTGGAGAGACAAACTGCGGATTTGGGTGCTGGTCTACAATAGTCTATATCGTAAAATGTTGTGTTAGTTTAAAATAGGCATTTTAAGGGTTTTTCCCCTCTATTCTTCACATTTTTTTTTCACTTCAATTTCCACCCAGTGCTTTGCAGTATCTCAAATTCCCTCTTTTTTTTTTTCGCATAATTTTCCATCCTCTACTTTGCCACATTTTCAAATTCACAGTGCCACTGTGTTTTCCCGTCCTACTTAATGGGGATAACCACTGCCATTATCTTTGTCTGCGTCATCCTTGGCTGCTAAAAGAAGTCTGACATTTGACCTTTTCTCCTTTTTGACTTTGTATCAACTATCAAGTATACTAAAATAATGAAACCATTTTGCTGAAGTAGTAAGATATTTATTTCATAGGAAAACTTGAATTTTTTTTTTTCTTTTGAGGGCCAGGGATTGGATTGCAATGTATGAGAATGTTCGAAAATGTTTAATGTGAATGTTCTGGTAGCGAGTCTTGATATTGTGATACTACAGGAACTATGCAGTCATTTTACCCTTTTTCTTAATAAGTAAGAAAGGACAAATATGGTTCATAAATAATCCTTGATGCAGGGCTTATCTTTTTCCTTAATTCCATGTAAGCATAATCTGCACTGTAGAGAAGATTGTGAAACAATTTTTGCGCTAGATACAATATAATTTTATAAAGAGACATCTGACTGCTTTCTTCAAGAAGAGAGGGCTAAGTCGCTCTTTTTCTGAAATTCTGAAATGCATCGAAAGAGAAGAGAAATAGGGGAAAATAGATACCAGGAATGAAGACAAGGAGCTAAGAAGGGAACAAAAATGAAAAGGAGAATGATAATAGGAAAGTTAATCCTTATTTTATGCTTTGAAAATCAGAATAACCCAGTGCTTGTCTAATTAGTTTTGATAGACACTTATTTCTGACCTGATGTCTGATGATTATCATATTCATGTCTGCCCTGTGTCTTAGTTTAGATACTATGAAAATTAATTCATTTAGGGCCTGTTTGGATGTTGAAACAAACTATTTGCTTGTAGCTTGTGTGGCACGAGGAAATTTTTTTCATGAATGCAACTGAGGAATTTGATTGTCCATTAGAGGGTTCTAACTTTCTTTTTTTTTTTTTTGGATATTGCATGCCAGCTACAAGGTGATTTATCATATTCTCAGAAAAATGATATAGAAGCCATATATATTATTCAGTTGTAGGCTTCTTTTAATATGTCCTACCAACTACTTAGGCAATCACGATTGATGCGCTCAAACATGTTCTAATGACTGAGGAGTATATGTTGGGTTCACCCCAGAACTGACTAAAAAATTCCAGCTGTAGCCATTTCTCCGTAAGAGAAATATTTTATGACTTAATTTGTGAGTTTTTATTGTTGCTTGTTCCATTTGCATCACCAACTTAGGCTACTTTTCTAGGTTGTTCTCTAATCTGATTTTCCTGCTATTTATTATGTGGTATTGCAACTACGCAATAAACTATTTTCCCTCTCTTTTCCTTCATACTACTAGTCAAATATCTTACCTTTATGTGCTTGTGCTTGCATTCTTTTGAGCAAACCATTGTATGCCGCATAATATTACATTGTAATGAGCAGTTTAGCTTGTCCTTGTTATCAACCTTGACTTGGTGAAAAGTGATTGCGGGTTCCCTCCTCGGTATCGTGATGAACGGCACGATCTTAAGTCAGATACTTGTTTACCAAAAGGCCCCTGCAAAGAAAGAAAAGAAAGTGGAGTAAACGTGGTGCGATTCCATTTACTTTAGAATCATTTCAAAAGTCGAATGTTTCAAGTTTAATTTGTGTTTAACATAGCGTATAATACCTTGTAGATGGAATTATATGTTTCTCTTGAAATTGTAGTAAGTGCTTTTTCATGACGTTATGTAACATTCATATTCATCAGATTATCATGTAGATATAATATATTGATTGGACATCCGATTTTATCAAGCAATATTAAATCTGCTTTATTATACTCTATTTGATTCGGTGCATTTCTAGTTGTATGATCATATTTACTCACTGGTCAGAGCATATTAGTGGAGAATCAAAAGAAAAGTGTGTACTTACTTTCCAGTCATGTTTCAACAGGGAGTAAAAGTTTAAAAGGGGTCGTTTACTTTTGCACATTTCGATGCGACATCTGAATTGATGATTGATATCATAAAATTTGATCTAAGCTGTTTAAACTTGTAGGTTTCGAATTTTATAATTTTTTGACATCATTTATCTAGTATTCTAAGTGATCTGAAAATTGATAATTTTCAATGGCTTATATAAGATTAATTTGAGACTACTTTGATTGTAAATAATGTTGTAAAATCACGAAATTTAATTTTAAGCAAGAGTAATTTTGATCAAGTTTTATGGTGCAAATCGTCGATTTGGAAGTCTTAAGTAATCGAAAAATTGACAATTTTTAATGATCTATATAGGATTAATTTGACATTATTTGATTACTGTGTAAATGATATTATAAAATATTATAATATCAAATTTAGTGATGTTCGATCATCAATTTGGATGTTCTATCATCAAAAGTAATACATCAAAAGTAATGCAAAAGGAAACAATTCAGTGAACCCTAGTAGGTACGGGGAACTCCTCATCTATACGCCATTTTTAAAACCCTTGCTTAACTTTATATTTTCTGATTTGACCTCTTTAACTTTCTTATCTTTGAATTGTTCTAATTTTTGTTGTACATGTATAGTAAAAAGTTAGGATTTCATTACATTTGATGACAATTTCTTTTAAACTTAATAACATCTTCACCAGTTTTTAAGCTCATAGGAAATCAAATCATATAAAATACGACTCAAGTGAACTTACCTAGTGTTTTCAATATCAAATGTGATGATATATTTTATCTTTATGATCACGCTTGAATTAGTTGTTTGTATACTCTTGCAGAGGACACATAATCTAGTTTATGTTTTAAAAGGTGGAACCATATCTAAGGGCCTCTTTTGATCCTAAGAATAGTCCCTTTTCATTTTTCCATTTTTTCAATTTTTTTTTTTTTAATTTCAAACTGAGATGATATGGCAAAATTGGTTTTTCAAAATCAACAAATTGCATGCTTATTTTTTCAATTTGGTGTTTAAATAACTTAATTTTTTTTTTTGTTTGGTTGGTTTTGCGTGGGTCGATATTCGGTTTTCTCGATAGTGCACACTAGATGGTATGGAGTTTATCCCATTTATTTTTGAGCAATGCTATAGGTACACCTCAATCTGGATTGTACATCTTACATCTTGTGGATCCGACGGCTACGATTAATTTAAATTTTTTTAATTAAAAAGATACTTGTTATCTTTACCATTAGCCTTTTTCTTTATTTTTGGTAAAAATATATGGAGAACCCCTAAAACTATAGTTATTCCGAAATACCACTCCTCAAAGGGGAGCATTGAGAACCTCAAATTTTTTTTTTATTTTCATTTTTTTATTTATAAAACTTTATACAAATATAANTTATTTTCATTTTTTTATTTATAAAACTTTATACAAATATAATATAATAACTATAAATTACTACATTAGTTATTATTTGTTCATTATTCTACTTTTATTAATTAAAGTTTTTAAATTTGATAAATTAAATTAATGACTTTTTTAAAATGTTTATATTAAAAAAAATAAAAATTAACGGTGTTTCAATTTTAGAAAGAAAATATAAAACTTGATTGGTTTTAGAACACATTATAGTCGAGGGGGTCTTTATACATTTGTTACTTGTTTTCTTGTTTAATAATGAAACAAAATCTCATTCATCATCTCTATTGCTAGATTCCTTTTTGCGACTTAGGAAGAGAAAGGTAAAATTTTATGACTTAAAAAAAAGGAAGAAAGAAAGATAGATCTCACAAGCTCTATCTGTGCTGGTGGTTACTGGCCGGTTACCCTTAAATTTACAGGTATAGGTATTAATTTTTTTACACAAAAAATTATGCATAAAATAAATTCGTACTCGTTAAATTATGGGTATTTTGGGCAACCTGCAGTTATTCATGAATATTATTTAAAAAAAAAACTATATTTTTTTATTAAAAAAATATATGTGGGTATATATACTGACCGTCCCTAGAGCAAGTGGCAAAGGGCTTGGTGGTTGGTATTCGAGACCCAAGTTTGAATCCTAGTTGATTCACATTTTCAGCTAAGTTTATTTCTAAAGAAAATAAACGAAGCTGATAGCGTGCTACCTATCTCTCAAAAAAAAAAATAGTATTCTTTTTGTATCACAAAAATTTAATATTATAAGATACTTTTACATTATATAATTAGAGTTTGGCTGCTATGCTATCGATAGTACCAAACACTTGGTGCTATTAAGTTTATGCCATTAGATTAACTCCTTTGATTATTTTTATCCGTTAGATTATACTATTCAACCAACTACCCACTCAACCCTAGAGGGCCCATATCATTCTAACTGCACATTTCTTAATCCAATAGCTAAAAAACTAATAGTTCCAATAACTTGGTACTATTGATAGTATTCCAGCCTAGTTCATATAATTTATGTGTTTAAAGATTTTATATTATTTATTATATTTTGTGATATGTCAAACATAGTTTTGTTATAATCTTTTAAAAATTATATATATTCCATATGGTAACTTATCTCGGGCGGATATGGATTAAGATGATAACTACTAAAAAATTTACTGATAAATTTTATTCATATTTATTAGACCTGGCAATCTCGACACATACTTAGGGTTGTCAATGGATATGTATATCTGAAATATTATCCGAACCTGAACCCGAATGGGGCGGGTTTATCTAAGCTAAACGGATATGGATTCGGTTATGAGTATAGAAAATAAAAACTCGACGGATATGGATACGGATATAGATTTTGTATTTACCCGACCCGAACCCTAACTCCCGAATCTGTATATATATATATATATATATATATATATATATATATATATATATATTTATTTATTTATTTATAAAATATATTTATTGTTATTTTTAACTATTTGAATTTGTGTCTTTTCTCATCTAGATATTGGTATTGTATGGCATGAATGTTTAATGTTGTATTTTGTTGTGTTTTGAAAATTTTGATTTTACTATAATATATTTTGAAATATAGTAAAGAAAATTATTATTTCTGGTTCGGATTTTCGGGTTGGGCTCGGGCTTCGGATTTTTAGTTGGGGTCAGATATGGGTATAGATTTTTAAAACCTGTCGGGCTCGGGTCCGGGTTTGGGTTTCAATTTGAGTTTCGGATTCGGGTTTTTAAACATCTGATCCAAACCCGACCCATTGACATCCCTACTCATACTTACGGGTACCCGTGGGTTACCCGCAAATTTATGGGTATGGGTACCAACTTTTCTAACCCAAAAAATTACGGGTAATGGGTCGGTACTCATTAAGTTGTGAGCATTTTTGATACCGGCGGATATCCACGGGTACCTGCATATATATTTTTTAATTAAAAAATATTTTTTTTAATTTAAATATATATATATTTTTTGTATTTATCCATTCTAAAAATATAATCCTAATTTCTTAGCACATGCCTTTTATATTATGAAATTTTTTTTATTTTAAAATTTTAAATATTTTTATTGTATGTTATGATATTCTAAATAATAAATTATATTACACTTTTAAAAAATATATATAAATGTGTGTGCGCGCGAACGCGTGCGACCTATCGGCCCACTAACGGGTGGGGGTATAGATAAAGATGTTGGCTACTGAAAAATTTACGAGTAAATTTTATTCATGCCTAAATAACCCACAGGTATAATAATCTACCCGCGGATTATCCAATCCATCGTTGTCAGGTCGAATATTTATATAATCTTTGGATATAATAACTACTAACGGATTATCCAATTTGTTCGTTTTCTAGGTTTAGAGAGAGAGAGAGATGGTCTGTTTACGATAATTTTGCATGCTTATATACATGCGTACGCACACGCAGAGAGAGAAGCTTCCTTTTTAGAATACAATCCTAAGCCGCCTTAAACCAATTTATTGTATTAATTTCATAATAAAAAATCAAAACATTATTTTATTATATCTCATTGAACGCGTGGGAAAAAGAAGAATGGTCAATGTTCTTCCTACGTACCTCACAAGAATTTTCGTGGAAGCTCGATTTGGATACTATTTCCTTTTTCACGTTAGTATTATTATTAGCAAAAATTCAAATATCATTTCTGTAGTTTCGTATTTTTTTATTTTAGTATTTTATAGTTTAAAGTGTATCACTTTTATACCCTATAATTTTATTTTATTTTTTTGTTATCCCCTATACTAATTTTTTTTATTAAATCAGTAGCAAAATTAAAACTAAAAGGTACTAAAATAAATATTCGATAAACTATAGGTGAAGTATCTGAAGTTCTTTGTACATGATTAATGAAAAGTTACTAGAGGGACCGATGAAAAGGCAAAAATGAAAACACAAAATACTAAATTGATACATTTTAAACTATAGAGTACTAAAGTGAGAAAGTGCGAAACTATAGGAGTGATATTTGAAGTTTACTCTTATTATTATTATTATAGAAACTATTACTTAGGCTGTTTGTTTCCGTACGTAATATTGCGTTCCGCGCGATGAGTGAGTTACGATATATTTTCCGTGGTCCCATCGGAGAACGCCGAAGCATATCCCTATATGTTTTTTCCTTAACTCCATTTTATTTAATAGCGTTAGATAGACCTCAATAACAAACTAAGCCTTAGTCATTTTTTTATGTTTTTCCCTTTAAAATAATAAGATAGTCACTACAACTATGAGTTAAAAAAATTTCAAAAAAAGAAAGAGAGAGAAAGGGACTATGAATGTGGTCATAATCCAAATAAAATGATTTGCTTGGAATGTGCCCTACTCATTTAATTTTAACCCCTACCCATATGGAATGTTTGTACTTTATCAAGTAAGCAAGGCTAAATTGAAAAAAATCGAATTTCTATCTAAAAAATTGTATTAATTTATTATTTTTTATATTTTATTATTATCTCAAATAAGTTCAGCTATTTGGCAGCTATTTGGGATAATTGTTGAATTCAAATATAAAATTTTATAAAAGTAAAATTGCAAATAAAATTATTTATAAGTAATGCAATAAAATTATATATTAATTTAATTGTATTAGCAAAATAGGAGATATCTTTTATTTGAATATTTTATATGTTTTTTGAGTTGCAAATTAGATATATATATATATATATATATATATATATATATATACATATATATATATGCTAAGATATGCAATAATGTAATATACTAACAATTGATTAATTTAGCCTCTAAAGTGCAATTAGGATGGTTTGGGTTTGATATTACCTAAAAAAAAAAAAAACAAAAGGTTTGATGTGGATTATTGATGTAGTAGTAAAACCTCTCGCTTAACTAAAATTTTATGCTTATATATTAATAAGAGACTTTCTTACTAATATAAGGAGTCCGGCTATAGTGCTTTTAAAAGCACAAAGTACTTGGTGCTTATATATTTTCTGTCGTTAGATTTACCTCTTAGACCATTTCTATTCATCAGATCATACTATTCAACTAACCACCTACTTAATCTTAAGGGACTACTATCATCATAACCGCATATTTTTTAATCTAAGGGCCAAAACCTACAAGTACCAATGACTTGGTATTTTTGAAAGTATAGAAGCTCAATTCCTAATATAAGTGCAAAATTAATATTCTTGACACGCTCTTTTGATGTGTATGAAATAATTAATTTGCATGTTTTATAATACAATAGAGTTTAAGCCTAATTCCAAAGCTTAAATTTACAGGTAAAATAGTTTCTTAACAGCACATCCTTTCATCCAATGGTTGAAAACTTGATAGCACCGAGCGCTTGGTACCATCGATAATTTAGTAGCATAATTCCATTATATATATATATATATATATATATATATATATATATATATATATATAGTAGCATAATTTTAGAACCACGTTGCCCTCCGTATCATCAAATCATTTTCGATGTTGAAACTTTCGACAATCATTTCATTAGACTTGATCTAAAATATTTAAAGTATCTAGAAAAAAATTTTTATAATTTTTAGATATAAGTCGTCAAGCGATTGAAATGACCCAAAATCAACAATTTAAGGATCGTGGTTAGCTATTTGCAAGTTTAACTATATAGAGATATCCGAATCATATAAAATTTTGATAGAAAATTCTTTATACTATGTAAAACAAGTATTTTTGATCTAAAATTTTAATATCATATTATCACTTGTTGTGAAATTTTTACTTTCATCTATTGATTTTGAGCCCTTACTTGATGTACCAGTTATGTTAACTTGATTTAGATTATTTAAAACATTTAAAAAATAATTTTTATAATTTTTAATATTATTTAATTAATGATCAAAATGATCTAAAATTATTAACTAAAAATAAAAACCTCATAAAAAGTAATGATATAATATTAAAATTTGCGATGAAATATATTAAATTTATTTTAAATAGTGTAAAAAATTTTCTATCATTTCACCATTAAATTGACAAACGTCTCATATCAAATAATAAATTTATTAATTCTAAGCCCTCTAAATCACTAAGTAAATATATATATTTTGATAATTTGTGAAATTTATTTTCTAGATATTTTAAATATTTAAGATCAAGTATAAAAAAGCCGATTATTAATTCGAATGTCTTCTCATCAAAAATAACTTGAATGTACGAAAACTTCTGCGATTCTAAAAGCATCACAACTTCGACTCTTATTTATGCTAACATATCATTAAACCTACAACCAAGGATTTAAATGCCGTGGCACTGAGTTGTACCAGAAACTTGCTTCCACGGTATGGCAAGGTGCGTGCCGGGCCGGGTCGGCGCGTGCCGTCACAAAAAATTTAGGGTAAACATCAAATACCACCCCTGTGGTTTCACACTTTTTCACTTTAATACCCTATGATTTAAGTTGTGTCAAGTTAGTCTCCTGTGGTTTCATTTTTATTTTTTTGTTAGTTTTTTCATTAATATTTTGTTAAGTTATATATAAAAAACTTCAGATACCCCATCTAGGTTTATCGAATTTTTACTTTAGTACCCTTTAGTTTTAGCTTTGTCATTGATTTAATGAAAAAAAAATTAATGGAATTGATAATAAAAAGACAAAAATAAAATCATAGGGTACTAAATTGATACACTTTAAAGCACAGGGCACTAAAGTGAGAAAGTGTAAAACCACAGGAGTGGTATTTAAAATTTTTCCAAAAATTTATGTGTGTCGATACATAATAGTATGAAATATTTATTGTCTTTAACAACAAAATAGTCTAATTGTTTAGGCTAAATTAGGTGTTTGGGAATAATTTCGGGGTTAAGGGATTATTCCACCCCTTAACCCCGAACCAAACGGGTGCTAAAGGACTAATATCATTTTAACCCTACAATTTCTCATCCAAGGGTTAAATATTTGATAGCAAAAAGAACCAAATAATATCAATAATATTTCAGCCCAATTAAATATATATAAATAGGGTGAGAGAGGAGAAGATGGTGGTCTATGATGCACCAGGTTCACCGAAGGCCCTTATGGACACGTGGCAGTACAGTAATATTAGTCCACAAATTTTTAGTATATTATTATAGTAATAGATGGATAGCATTTGACCACATGTCATATACTTTGGGTTTCTTTTATATTTTAATTTTTGTTTATTTTTTGTTTTTGGTTTATCCATTTTACCCTTTAAGTAAAGCCCACTGGGCGACCCAGTACGTCATTTCAAGACAAGATGTTTGATCTAATTTGCATGCCATTGTGTTGTAAAATTATTCATAATATATTTTAGGGTTAATTTTTTACAGTTCGTTATATAAACATAAAAAATTACAAATATATTTCCATAAAATTTAATTTTTATGTATTATTTTTACAAAAGTTCTAATATTTTTAAATATGTCCCTCTGATTTGTTACCGCTAAACTATTATTTATTTTATAAATAAAATAATCTCTTTACCATCATAAATATGTCACTCGAAAAGTCACAACTGTTAATTAAAAAGAAAGAAAAAGTCAATATAATTTACCTTATTAACTAATTAGGGTTAAGTATTTTACCTATGATTAACTAAGTTTTTCTAGCGGATCTTAACGACAGGGATATATTTGAAAATATCAGAACTTTTACAGAAATAACATGTAAAAGTTAAATTTTATAGAAATACATATATATATATATATATATATATATCTTTATGAAATTATCCTATTTTTTAATAGACCAATTGAGTCCTTGGTGCAACCCTTGTACTATATGGTGAGAATAGAAGAAAAAACATGACATTGTCATAAGTGCTTTTTTTTTTTCCCGGTTCCCTAAATATGTCTTATTCAAAACATACTCTTTTGATATTNTATATATATATATATTTAATTATTTAATTAATATTAATTATTTAATATTAATAAAATATAAACTTATATGTTTAATTGTGAAAATTTAAAATTTAGGTTAAAAAAATAGTAAAATTTGTAAAGCTCAGATGCATTTAATGTCATGTTTTTATTGGTCTACAACATATACTACTTGCATAACCTTTTGCTAAAAAGATTTTTTTCTATCTGATCCGATTCTGATAATAACAATCATTATGTCCAAATTTTATAATAAAAACAAAAACAGTATTATTTATATGCCTATTTATAAGTATAAATCTTATATTCTCGTCTTTAAAAGGTCAAGATCTTGCTCATAAAAAGAGTCTTCAAACTCTTAAGATCACGAG
Source organism: Ananas comosus (assembly GCF_001540865.1). Taxonomy (NCBI): domain Eukaryota; kingdom Viridiplantae; phylum Streptophyta; class Magnoliopsida; order Poales; family Bromeliaceae; genus Ananas; species Ananas comosus. The sequence continues at coordinate 10,385,778 of NC_033629.1, read as the reverse complement.
GTGTGAAATATATATTTCATAATAGAGTGTACAAATAGTACATTTTATTATTAGAAAAATTTTATTAAATGATTCTTCAAATTGTTTATAAAATAAATGGTCATTGTTAGTTCTAAATCATGTGGAAATTGGGATTAGTTACCGTACGCTTTTTTGGCCAATTATTTTGGCGTTCCCCAGTTGGATGGCGGCCAAGAAGGGTACGTATATCCACAAAAAGATGACCTTAGCTGGATCTTTGGGGGCATTAATTTTTAGAGGCTGCAAATTACATTTCTTGGATTGTAGCGAGGGCAGGCAGACTTGGGTCAACAATCAATGTGGGGGTGGCATCTCTGAATACTCTGTACTTGTGTGAAGCATTAAGGTGGGGTGTTAGATACCTTGAATTTGCCCAGTCTCAGGGTGGAGGAGGAAGTCTACTGTATAATCAGGGACGGAACTCAAAATTAAAATATTTAGATTTGATTGAAAGAAATTCGATTTCGAATAATAAGAAAAAAATTTATTAGATTCACTTATCAATTATTGCTAGCAACAGTAGCGATAATGTGCTCAAAGAAGAGTAAGACTGTAAGAGCTGAAAGAAAAGGGCCAAGGTGTGACGCCCTAACTTCCCAAGGGGTCCATCCATCCTAGGATTACTTCCGTCCTAGTGTACTTAATTGTCTTAATCTCTTGGGCCTAGCCACCGCTCAAAATACTTAAGTGGGATTAAGAGTTTAATTAGCGCTATTATATCTTATGTATAGAACTATTTAGGGTCTCACAATCTCTCCTCTCCCCTTTTAAGTTCTGATATTCTCGTTAGACTCAGACTCACAAGTAAGGCGATGTGACACTCATCTCACTAGTTTAAACTGACCTTGTGGTGAGCCGCGCTCCATCAATAACAGTCAACTGTGCGAGAGACTCGTTTTTTTCGCTGTACAATTCTGACTCAGCCGAGACTCATTTCATACTTCCGGCTGGTAATTGGCTATGATATCAACTATGTCACTCTAACTTTTCAGGGTGTCACCCATCCTACAACTACTCTTGTTTTAGCATGCTTAACTATCTTAACCTCTTGGATCCAGCCACCGTCCAAAATGCTTGAGCCGGATTAAGAGTTTAGTCTATTATATCTTACATATAGGACTATCTAAGGTCTCAACCAAAGGGTTCAGAAAAAAAATTGGAACACAAGTTTTATTAAAAAAATAATTTGGCCCTTAAAATTAAAATTTATAATATTTTAATTTTTATTATAAAGAATTTTTACATAATTTTAAAAAGTTGAGGGCCATGGCCACTGTGGGCCCCTTAATAGCTTCGTCCCTGTATGTAACAATTACACTACATTATTTATCTTAGCTAATCATATTTAATTGTTTAGAAAAAGGTATAATAAAAATACTTTTTAAAAAATTATGATGGAATGGATGAATCCTAAGAAAGCCTTTTGATTGGTTGGGGATATATCACATAAGCAATATAAGTGTTATATTCTAGATTGTTTCCTCAGGATAGACCAATCAAGTAATTTAGGATAAACTTGAATTTGCTTTATGTGATTTAGCACATTTTTACTTTACTACTGTAAAGGTACAGTTGATTCAAAATATAGATAAAAATCGGAGCAAAGATGAAAATGTATTGGGATCGAAAATGGTACCTAACTTAAAAGTTTAGGTTCAAAGAGAAAAATAAATTAAATTATGTTCAAATTAAAATTTCAAAAAAATAAAATTTAAATTTAAAAAATAATTAAATTTACTATCCAAATTCGCAATTTGAGCTTAAAATTTACATTTATATTTTTAATTTAGATTTTAAGTTAAAATTTAAATTTATAAATTAAAGTTTGATTTTATAATTCAAATTTAAATTTAAAATTATAATTTATTCTAAAATTAAATATGTAATATTTAAATTTAAATAACTGTTTGTGGCAAAAAAGATTTTGTTTCCTCAATTCCTTAAAAGGAGTCAAAAGTAGATTCTCACTACCATGGTAATGATTTTGGGGGGATTCGATTACCCCCGGAGTGAAAATCGGAATGCTAATCTCTCAAACTAAACATCATCGGTGAAAATAGATTATATATTTTGATTTCCATTCCAAGCTTTTGATCCTTCAAACCAAACATCCTCTAGTTTAAAGAGTTATTTTTAATTCTTTTATGGTTTTATTTAATTTAATATAAGAAGCTAATGTTAAACATGATAGGGAAGCAAAATTTTTTGCAAACTATCAGATGACACAATAAAATTTTGCGACCATAACCGCTCCTTCCCTCTTTGCAGTTTTTGTTATGCCACTTCGTTCCCATCTATTGCTACCTTCCCGACGAAAAAATGGATCCGATTCATTATCGCTTCTGGTCTCTTCGTCACTTCGATTTTGCGGTCCCTTCGCCGCTTCTATTTTGTGTCCTTATTGATTATGGCTATTCTATGCCTTTTTTCCTCCCTGTAAATGACTATGTATTAAGACATCTATCATTTTTTGCTATGCTGCCACGGTCATCTGATCATCTAAGAAAACCTTCAATTCCACTTGACTGCAATAGTTCCTCTAATTCCACTAATTTTGCTGATTCTTCATCTAATTCTACTTGGCTGCAACTGTTCCTCTTATTTCACTATTTTGTTTACCTTAAATTATTTACTATACATATATTTTTTTTAAAAAAAATTTTGATCTTTTTTATTCAGGAATCTCTTAGCTTTAGCTATTGTTTTGCGACTATTGGGCTCTGAATTTGTAAGTTCTCTTATGCGCGATGTTTACAAAAAAGTTTAGTTTGTTTCTACTACTTTATGCAATTTGAATATATAAGAAATAAAAGAATTGGAGAATTAGTATATACAAATATATTGATGATTTTACTATAAATCATTGTATAAAAAAATAATAATAAACATACTAAGCAATCCTATAAGAAATTCTTTATACTCTTTATGAGTAAACAAAATATCTGCCCGTTACATTGCGCAGATTACTACACTAATATAAGATAAATTTAAGACCACCTAATCACTAGGCAGCAAAAAAATATTTAAAAAATTGTAAAATTTCAATCTTTGAAATTTCAAATAATCTAGTTCAAGTATACTTGTGGGGATTGCCGATTTGGATATCCCATAACCAAAATGCGGAAGTAAACGCTCCAGTTTGCTCCTAAAAGTGTTCTAACTTTGCTCCAATTCCTGTAAAATCTTTAAAATTAAATTATTCCTTCCCTGGTAATGCCTAATTTAAGATAAGGTAAAAATGTATAGAACTTATCTAAACTTTGGCCCCAACTATCCAATCTTTTAAAATTTTAATTTTAGTATCTAATCTTAAAATTTATTTGAATTTAGTTTTTTAATAGTTCTTTTCGGTGTATTGATTTTAATGGAATTGTTAAATGCATGAATTAATTAAAATATGCTAATCAAGTCCAAGTAACTAAATGTCATATTCAACTTTTGAAGTACAAGAGTTATTGAATAACTCAAATAATAATGAATTAAAAGATTAGGTAGCAAAATTAAAATTTTTAAAGATTGGATTGTTACATCAAATTAGATGATAGTTCAAGTAAGTTTCATATATTTTAATTCAAGCAAAATTAAAAAGGACATTCTATCTTAAATGTGTGAGAGAAATTAAATGAACCATTTTCACCATCATAATAGCCCCGGGAGTAATTAAACATTTTATTTTTTTGGAATGTACCATTACCATTGCTCCTTATTTATTGGTTTTAACGGGGATATAAAGAGCATTCAAAATCCATATCCACTACACTATCTAAGTAATAATTGTGGCCAATCACTGACTGTCCCTACCGCGAGTGGTAAAATGCTTGATGGTTGATACCCGAGGTTCCAAGTTTGAATTCTAGGTGACTCACATTTCTAGCTAAGTTTATTTTTAAATAAAATAAACGAAACGAGTAGCATAATCTCTATCTCTCCAAAAAAAAAAAAAAAAAAATTGTGGAGAATCTCAAATCTTTTATTTTGGGTTTGGCTATCTCTATGTTAACACCAATAATTTTTGAAACATCTTTTTCGCTTCACACAAAATAAGTTTGGGATCAGTTTAGAACTTATGCTCTATCGTGCTAGATTCCCAAAAAATTACAAGCATATTCTATTTATGAAGAAACTGGCTGATAATTTATTTAGTACATTTTAAACCCTCACAGCATACAAGCACATAGAAAACTAAATCTCTTACAGATGAAAAGAGATAAGAATGATCGAGAAAACAAATATAAGGATTAACAAAGCAACAGAAATACAGAACACAAGAAATTTATATAGTTCAGCCAAATCCATAAGCAAGACCTCCTCGATACATTCTTCGATTAATCACACAAAGTACAAAGAGTAAATTGGATAAAAGAAAACTCTTTCTCAGGATTCTTCCGTCCACATCTAGTCGTCGATCTCCAGCTTAAAAACTCTCCATTAGGTGATCTTGAACCATCCCTAATCTTAAAATATAAGTTTAGATTAAGTTGGAGTTAGATCCAACTTAAAAAATTCGTTACGGGTTCATGTTTCGGAGCATAACAAGATTTTTTTTTTTTTTCTTTTTTCAAAAGTGACACATTTCATAATTTCGTTTTTCATAACACTGATTCATTTTTCGGAACACAGCTCTTAGCCCAGTACATTTTCCACCTTTTGGATATTGAGCTTGTTTTCTTTGACGCTTAATCATGAAATCAACTTGGAACATGACTCCAACTCAATCCAACCGTTTAGATATGTTAATATTTTTTCATTCAACACTAATAAACCATGAAATATCAGATACTTACATGTCAATTATAACTACTCAAAGTGGAGGCTACATCACATAAATGAGAGAAAGTTCTATTTAAAGGAGTCAACATATGGACTATACTACAAGAAAAGGATGCACATTATCTAACCATTGCTTGTAACTTAAGCCACCAAAAAAAATTATTAATTAATCGAACTAAATTACTCTTTCGGTCCTCAATCTATGAGACGCATTACATTTTGGTTCTTAAATTTTAATTTATTATATTTTCTGGTTCAATTTTTTTGATTATTGCAATCAAATTTTATAATCTGATTTAATTGATTAAATATTGGTAGATCGTTGATATGAAAGTAATATAGTATTTTAATCATTACAACATCATTAATCACAATATTTATTGGCTAAATTAATTAGTTCCAAAAGTTCAAGCAAAAAAGTAGAATAAATTAGAATCAAGCTAGGGACCAAAATGCCATGCGCTCATAGTTTGAGGACCAAAAGTATAATTTAGCCTAATTAATTGGAATGTTAATAGCACCAGTTAAATCATGGGCATTAAATAATTTTGCTGTATATATTAAATAATTAATTGCACCATGCATTAATTTCTACACAGGAAAGTCCTATCTCTCTACGTTACAATGTCTATGTAGTTTGTACAAAGTATATATTAATTAATTTATGTATCATGTAATTTAGTTTGATAATTAAATGCCTCGTGATTAAATTGATCTTTGATTAGTGTGATGTGGATGGATGATGCCCATCGACCCAATCAAGATATTATTTTTCTCCAGGAAAATTATTCAAACACACAAATAATAGGCACGTGCGTTGACACGGTCTTATGCTATCTAGTTGTTATCCAATCGAAGTGACTATGGAACTTTTACGCAGATACTGTATTAAATGGTTAGAATCCAGATAGTTCTATATATAAAATATAATAGAATTAAAATTTTTAAATCAGCTATAGCATTTCGAGCGGTGGCTAGACTCAAGAGGTTAAAAAACTTAAGTGTGTTAGGATTAAAGTAGTCCCAAAGAGAATCAATTACCAGTTAAAAATGTGAGATGAGTTTTGACTGAGTCAGAGTTATACAGTGGAGAGAGCGAAGTGTGACTGAGTCAAGGTTATACAGCGGAGAGATCAAAGCTCTCATTTTGATGACTATTGTGGGTAAAGTGCGGCTTGCCACAAGATCGATTAAGACTAGCGAAACGAGTGTCTTCTGGACCTGATGAAAACGCCAGAACTTAAAATATTTATAAAACTAGTGCTTATGGTCTCTTATATATCCAATCATAATCAATTTTCATTATACGTCGCATAAATAGTATAAAATATTTGTATTTGTTTTCAAAAGTCAAAATTGGTACAAAATAATATTTTTAATATTTATATCTAGCAAGCTTTATAGTTTTTCTTTATAGAGAATGTATAGTAGGATGTTATCCCTCTCACCCTATTTTTTAGAGATGATTTTAATTGAAAATATGAAGTAATTAATCTTTGAATGTGTACCTTGGGTATCAATCATTTTGGCTTTTGCCACTTACGGCAGGAACGTAGAAAAATATTTAAGTCTCCTATTATGTCATTTTTATGTATTTAAAAATATTAATATATAATATAGAGATTTTAATTGGTTTGTATACAAGCTATTAGGATATTAGCAATGTATAAGTATAAAATTGTAGAGAATTAATACTTGAAAAATGTATGGATACCTCTCACATGCAGGAGAATTAACTCTTCTCTGATTCTATTTGGGAATAATAACAATTAATCAAAAAACTCCATATTGTTTGAAGTACGAGAAATATTATTTCAACCTCATATAGACAGAGGGATTGATTTTGACTATACCTTGTATAAATATAACTGTTACAAACAAGACTTTCTCTGGAGTTCAGCTACTATATTCTTATGAGTATAAATTTTTTTATACTCATAAATTTTCGATCGTTAGATCTATCCCATTGATCATTTTTATCCGTTAAATCATAATATTCAACCAACTATTCACTCAATCCTAAAGCACCACTATCATTCTAATCGAGAACCATTATTATCCTAACCACTCATAAGAGTATAATAGTCTTAACCCTTTCGCTGTATATTTAATAGTCCATGTTGAAAATGGGCACATTGGGATGCGTGAATAAATAAATAAAAAAAAACCTTCATATATATGGTGGATGCCAACATATTAGTAAGAGACAAAGAATAATATTTATATATGGAAACCTACAATACTACTCACAAAATGTAGGAGACCCCTGGGTGTAGAGAGTTAAAGAAGGTCCCTCAAAGGGAGTTAATTTTGGACCATTTCAATCCTTCACATGTTTAATTCCCATGTGCTAAAAACAAGAAGATGACATAAGAAACAAAGAATAAAATAATTACTATGATTTTTCTGCAAAAAAAAAAAAAATTTAACAGTAAAGATTTTTATGCCAATGTTGTGACACCACACAAATGCCTGCCGGCTATTTGGACCGTCATCAGCTGAATATTGTAGTATGGTCATTCTCTAAAACAGAACTATGTTGGATAATTAGATAGAAAAATTAAAGGTGTCCGTGGACCGGTCGGATCAGGATAGTTGATATACTACCTATTAAAAGGTCAGGTTCAGGTTGGATCCAAGCAGGTACGAGTATAAAATAATTGAACTCATATTCAAAATTTTAATGAGTAATTTTTTTTCTACCCATATACATATTTATTTTCATCGGGTTCGGTTCGGTTTGGGTTCGGATAGAGTCCGAATAGGATATAAAATATCGAGTATTTTCGACAGCTTTAAAAAAAATTGGAGATAAATGCTTATGCACAACACAATTATTTGCCATTAGATTGTAATTGGTACAGTTGTGCCATACAATTAGTCAACCCCTCCAATGACACTATTTTGGGCCAATAGATAGAAGAAAAATCAAAGAATTGATTAATTCTTTTTCTTTTTTGTGTTGAAGAATTATTGAAAACTAGTTAAGAAATCCGCGTGATGCAGTAGATAGATATTATTATAATTAGTCGTTATGGAGTGTTGATTAATATAGATTTTAATATTAAAATTTATATCAAAAAACTGATTTATAATACATTATTATAGAAGAACACAAATCCACTTATCATCTATAGTTATCATTAATTATGTGCATTAATATTTTTAAATATATTACTTGTCTCAGTATTGAAAAAGAATTAAAGAATGAACCTAAATATATATATATATATATATATATATATATATATTAAAAAATATCTAATCCAAATAATAAAAATAAATAAACCAATTAAAAATAAAAGAAAGGCTCACTGTAATATTAAAAAAGATGAGTAATATTTTTCTATTGTCATCAACATAGAATTTACGAATAAAAAATATTGAAAGATTAATTAGAGGGAAAGCACTATATTCGGTAGTCTTGATAGTAGTATCCTCATTGTCGTCGCCGGCGATAAAAGGAAGCTCTTATTAACTTTTATCGTTATAAATACAATTAATAAAATACTTGATTTTTAAATTTCAGATTAGAGAAAAAATCAATCGGTAATTAACAGAAGCATCAAAAGTAAAACTAATAAAAAGGATTTAAAAATTGAAATAGATATTTTTTTTATACTGCAAAAAGATTAAACTGCCAAAATAAATATTCTAGTATTGTATATAAGAAAAAAATAAATTATGCAGCTCAATATTAATATTAATAGCATGCGAATAAGAAAAATATCAGTTGCATTAACCAAAAAATATTATTTAACCGGAGAAAAACTAATATAAAAAAATCATCCAAGAAAAAAAAAATTCAAAAGTTGAATTTTTCTCATTTCATGACATCAATTTATTAATTTCAAAAAAAAATTAAAAAACTATTCACATTATTAATAAAGCACTATTAATCAATAGTCACTGTTTTAAAAGTTCTAATTCATAGTTGAATATCATTTTTATGAATGAACACTTTAATATCCAAAGCATAATTATATTGCTAAAGATCTTATCATAATTCTTATTAAAAGTAAAAGAATAAATGCATTAGATGCCCCTTACTAGTGGCCTATTATGTTACATCTCGTCTTATTGATCAAAACCTCTGAGATGATTAAAAAAAATAATAAATCAACTTGATAGCTTAAAGCTAATTATTCTAATCTGTCTAAATTTAAATTCAAATTTAAATTACATATTTAAATTTAAAATTAAAATTCAAATATCAAAATCAAAATTAAAATAAAAAATTCAAGTTTAAAATCAAAAGTTAGATTCAATTTAAAATTCAAATTCAAAATTTGAATTTTCAATTCAAATTCAAAATCTAAATTCATATTCAAAAATCTAATCTCTGATGAGTTTAAAATTTTAATTTTAATATTAATTCCAAATTTAAATTCAAAATTTAAATTTTTTATTTCTTGGGGACTAAAGTGAAAAATATGTAAAGTTTAGGAACCAAAATTAACATACAAAAGAAAGCTAAGTAAGCACTGACATGACAATTTCGTTAATTTTAATCTCTTTTGACGATTGAGATATAACTAATGAAATTAAGAGGTTAGAAATTTAATTGCAAAAAGAAATGTTGGGGACCAAAGTGAAAAATAGTGCAAAGTTTGGGAACCAATGATGCAATTGATTCCAAATAAAAATATATGTGGGCCCCACAGTCTCCACAAAATAAGGATAGAGCTGCTTTAGGTTGATTTATTGTCTAGATGGATCTGGATCCTTTTATTATTATGCAAATTTACTTAACATTTTATTGTCGAGGATTTTGAATGCAAAGAAATTAAATTCTAATACTACAAGAAATTATCATAGCTTGTTGTAAATATTGATAATAAATATTAAGGATACTGTGCTTCTAATAATTTAAGCTTTTGGAGAAAAAATTATTGGTATCAAAATATAAGATCCGAATTTTGAGTGCCGTCAGGCATCTAGTATTAGCAGTAGTAAATGTTGCCTAGAAAATAATGTAAATAAAAATAGATAGAGGTAAAAAGATATTATAGAAAAAAGATTGGGTTGAGACTTCTTAAAGGGTGTTGTTGATATGTTCATTAAGTAAAATCTTAGGTAGTGTTGTTGCAAGAAACACTGCAGCAAAAACCCCGCTACTGTTTGGTTCGGGGTTAAGAAAAAATTAGTTATTCCAGGAATAGAGTTAAGTTCAGGGTTAAGGTAGGGTTAGAGTATTTTTGTGTTTGGTTGAGAATTGTAGTTAGTCCAAAATTAAAGAAAATAATATTTGGTTGGAGTAGGTGGGATAAGAAGGATAGTTGGTAAAATAGTATTTTTCTTGATTGGAGTAGTGGGATGGAGTGGAATTAGCTGGGGTTAGCTAACCCCACTCCAAATGGGCTATCCCAGGTTAGTCCATTTGGGGTGAGGTTAAGGTTAGCTAACCCCACCCTCCTAAAATTATGTTGGGAAATAAAATCGGGGTTAAGGGGTTATCCCACCCCTTAACCCCGAACCAAAGGAATCTCCTTATAATAAACACATAAACTGCAAATCAAAGCTTTTTTGATTTTTTTTGAACCTTAGTATTTTATATAAGCTTAGCTTCACATTCTTTTTGGCAAGAAGCTTTATTCTGATATAAGCATATAGGTTCTTTAATTTGTAAAGAAAGATTCTTCTGTAAATCAAATAATATTTTAATATAGTGACTCTTTTGAAAGCAGAAATAGAGTCAGAAAAGCATTTGACCAAGCAAGACTAAATTCTAATATCTTTGACACAGTCCTTAATTTTTATTTCATCCATAGCTTTTGCTGGTTTTTAGGGACATGCATTAATTAAATTTCTATTGCACTTCTATTAAAGCATATTCGTCCTGCCGAATTAGAAGAATCTCGGCGCTTCTCGATCGCTTCTCTCCCCTCTTGGGGTATTCTTCTTTTGTTTAGTGAATCTTTCTTCTTTTTTTTTCTTTTTTTTTTTTCTCCTTTTGAGACTGCTAATAGGTCATTGGCTTTTGAAAACTCGTACAGTACTTTTTTAGCGATCACATTTCTAAGTTCGAATCTGAGTTTTTTAATACTTTTGTGATGTAGCCATCAACGCCGTCAGCAGTGGCTGGTCGCACTGAATCTACATTCAACTGTTTCTTTCTCTTATTGAGGTCCAAATCAAAGTTGCTTAGATATTACGCGTTCTTCTACCTCTTTGAATTCAATGAAATTTAAAACTATCAGAAGATCAATTATGACCGCGATGCACTCGAGCATTTAATATTTCTCTTTCGACAATAATTACTGCCGGTTTTGCTTGGCATAAATATCTATTATTATTATTATTCTGGTTTGAGAGATCATATTTTTACTAATTAAAGTCGCTACGCACTCTCTGATAGTGTGTTTGTTAGAATTTAATTTAAATTTATAGTTATCTAAATTTAAATTAAATTCTAATCTAATTATGATAATAGATTTATTTTGGACTATGTAGAGTACAAATAGGAATCTAATTCAACTAAAATTAGAATTAAACCTATGTTTATGAGCTATACATTATAAATTGCCATCTTAATGAAGCCTTGTTCTTATTAGAGACCATGCTCTATTAATTAAGTCATCCAAGGTGTAGTGTTCTCTCAAGAATAGCAATGTGTTGATGATCCATTTTCATCCATGGATGTAGGTCAGTAGTCAAATCATATCAATTTTGATAAATTTTTTTCCTTTTCTTTTGCTTTTTTTTTTCCTGCATTTATTTTTTGCCTTTTCGATTTAATAGTGTTAAATTGTGTAAAACAATCAATTGTCTCAAAAAGTTTTAAATTATGAGAAAACCGTATTTCTCATATTTATATTCCACACAACTTTCCATTATGTGAACTGATTTAAGAAAAATCAAGTAAATGAACTCTGATATTTGATTTACAAATTTAGAAATTATTAAACAAAATTGCATGCAATTTTGATTAGTAGAATCAACAAAACCAGGAACATGGTTAGATAGTTGGATCCATCATTGGGACCACCTCTCTGAACATCAAAGCCAATTGCTTTAATTAATAACTTTGGGACATTTATTATAATCCCTATCAACACCTAAACACTCCTTAAATAAGTCATTAAGGTCCCTTAATCCAAGGGCCAAAAAGAGCTCTATTAAGGTACTACTACTTTTGTTGACCATTTAGTTCTATAGTTCTAGAGTCATATTATGTTCCATTATTTTGGCCCTTTTTCCCAAAATTTTGCAACTTGTTTATGAAATTTTGGATTGCCAAACATTTAATCGATTTTTTTATTTAACTAACTAAAAGTTTTGGAAGAAAAATAGCAAACAGGTTTAATATTATTACTAAAAGTGTTCAATTAAAATTTGAAATTTTATTTCTGATTAAGCTACATAAGAGACACCAAATTTCTCTATTTATTACATGTTCTATTTAAGATAATTTATAAGCGAGGCAAAAGAAGCTACTTTGCCATTCAAATGTGTGTTTTTTTTCCCCCCAAATTCTCATCAATAACTTTTTAATGTAACAACTTCTTCAATGTGAGTTTTTTGATTTTAGGACACAAAAACTTATTTCAGTCCGTTGAATAGTATTTCAGATTACTCAACAGCATTTCGGATGTATTTATTTTTCAAATACTGTTTAATAACTATAGCTGTAAATTGAAGTAGAAGTAAGATCGAATAAAGATGAAAACCAAAAGCAGTTATTGAATATTATTTTCTAGTAAAAATGCACTAAAGTTCTCCGTAAGTGTAAGCCATTTTGAAATCGACCGACGAAGTTCGTGGTTTTCATTCACATTTCTTCACTATATTTTTTCAATATTCAAGTTATTTCAATTAATCATATTGGAAAATTTATTACAGTTTAACAATTTTATTAGCAATCAGTTTTAATTATTGTATTTCATCATTTAGCCTTAGATTATCCAATGACTCGAGCCTCCTCCTATTTAGGATGCGAATTTTGCGAAAGGATATGCATGTGGTGCAACTTGCGCACAAGAATAATCCACATTGGATAGTGCAAAAATTATCTTGTTGTAAATGAGCGACGAAATGTTTCTGAGCAAGAAGATGTAGAAAACTATGCTCGTCACAACTCCCTATTGACCATAATATCAAAGTATTTGTTTTATCGTTATCGTAATCTAGAAACTCAATCGAAATCACACTATTATAATTTAATTTTAAAAAAATGGTTCAATCGGTCAAAATGTGAAAAAAAAATAATAATAAAGAATATACCAATTTAAAAATCCAGGGGTCTACATCAATATGTCCTAGCAAAACAATCTCCTATTTTATACCATTTATAACACTGTTTCTTACGATTATTCGTACTAGTTATGTATAAATAAACATGTTTTCGAAACTAAACTGTACTTTGTAGATAACTTTTTTTGGGGGGGGGGACATTATAGACCACTTCAATCGTATTAATTTTAATTTTAAAATTTAAATAATTAAATATTACATACGCATATACTAATTTTTTTTAAAAAATGCTTCCTCCTGCGCATTCCATATATGGAGAGTAAATCTTACATCTATCTATTTAATAGTTTAATTGTCTTTTAAATTTTAGAATAAAGAATTAATAAGACTAGTAAAAAAAAAATATGGAGGTTTCTTTGCTTGTAAGTAGTTTTTAATAATAGAATATCTAATTTGGTAATCGGTTCTGTTATAAATGATCTACAGTGTTGGAACTCTTAAGAAACCAAATTTATAAGTTTTTTTTACTTTATTTGTCTAATGAACGAATAGCTTCAAAATAAATGGCTGAAATTAAGAATTTTATAAAAAATTTAAAAAAAGACTTAAATTTCAAATCAGAAATATTAATATTGCTCTTGATGTAAGTAAAATTTTCCATTAAAAGTTTCATATGATTTCGATTGTTCTATACCGTTGAACTTACAACCACATCGGTCGTTAAAATAGCTATTTTTGAAATCCTTTAATCACTTTGTAAATAATGTTGAAGGATTATATAATTTGGTTTTCAAATAGTTTTAATAGAATAGATTATGTCAAATAAAACCGATCGTCGAATCTGATATTTCATTATTGAAAATAAACTTATAAGTAGGAAATCTCCGTGCTTTCGAAAGCACTGAAGATATACTTTATATATAGTATATAAAGATAACATTTGCTCAATTTTAAGAGTTGAGTTCTCATTATGATTTTCTATTTACCCATCATCTCCCCTCCAATATATATATGCCCTAATTTTTCTCTCTAGCCCTCTCCTTCCTCCTTGCTTGAATTGGTGCTGGATCCAAAAGCTGGGCCTCTGCTTTGCTGGCCTTGGGACCTCTCTCCTCTGTTTGCTTCTTTATACTCTTTTGTCCTCATACTCATCAGGATTTAAGAAAGAGAGAGAGAGAGAGAGAGAGTGAAAGCTCTTAGCTCTCCTTTTCCACAACCCTCTCTTTGCTGCCCCCATCTCCCCAAATCAAGCAATTTCCACCCAGAAGAAGCAAGGAAGAAAGGAAAACCAAAAAAAGAAAAAAAAAAAAGAAAAAAAAAAAGGAAGAAAAGCCATCTCTCTCTCTCTCTACCTCCCTCTCTCCCTCCATATAGCTGTCTTTCTCTGTGTGATTTGATGGGTGTCCAGATCTGAGGCCTGGCCTATAGATTGCAGTGAGTTTGGCCACAAACTCCACAAAGAAAGAGAAGAGAAGAGAAGAGAAAGGAAAAGAAGGGCAAGAATAAGGTGGGTCTTTTTCTGGGCTGCCTTTTCCCTAGAACTGTACTGTTCTTTGATGCAGGAGAAAAAGGAGATTTGGTTGTTTGATTGGCTCCTTATGTGTGTATCTCCCCCTCTTTATTGCAGGGAAAAGGGAAGTGGGTTTTGCTTTAGATTTGGTGATCAGAAGATTGAGTTTCTGAAGGAAAAGAGAGAAGATGATGGGATGGTGGTGTTATCTGATCCCTCTATGATTTGTGGTAAATTCATCAAATCTGAAGTTCAAAGTGATCCTTGGAAGCACAGCAGCAGCAGAAATCTTTAGATGATTCTAGAAGGTGATGAAGGAAGCTGGATTTTTTGCTTTGATTCTTATGTTTGTTATGATTTATTTTCCCCAAAAGTAAAAATTATGATTTCTAGGGTTGCCTAGTATAGATGATAAAGTTTTTTTTTTTTTTTTTTTTTTTTTTTTTTTTTTTANTTCTTTCAAGAAAAGGGCAGATGATGAAGTTAGAATATCATACTGTGTCTATTTTCACTTGATCTTCTCTTGATTTTGGCTTTCTTTAAAGAATGGAATGTAAGAACTTTGGTTGGACTTCTTCAATAGTTAGGTGTTCTCTCAACTTTTATGTCCCTGTAATCAATCAACTCCTTAAATTCTCTCAACTTATAGAACTCATCCTTTGTATTATTTCAGTTTTGGGCTATGATTATAATTAATCAGTTGCTTATATATGGCTATCTTATAAGTTGTAGTCCTTATTGGATTGTAACTGCTGCACCAGCAAAAGTAGTAGTGATATGTGCTTATAAGATGATACCTAAAATAGATCTATGTGACAAAGGGGAAAAAAAAAAAAGAAAAAAGAAAAACACAAGATGATTATACTAATTTGTATTTTTATAAGATCAAAGGGACTGTATAATGGCTTTTAACTCATTTTGGTTGTTGTAGTTGCTGTTCTAACTCTAATTCTCTTATTGTTGGATTATACTTCTAACTTTTTTTCTTTCCTCGAATTACAGTGGAGAAAGATAGCCTCTATTGGCATTTTGGATAGAAGACGCACATATAAATGTCGACCCACATGGGTAAACAGGGTTGGATGAGATGAGGGATGTTAGTATTTGCTGCATTGATGAACCTCTTCAGGGCCTGCTGGGGCCCATCATCACCGTCCGATCATCGGTATGTCCGCAACGGTTCCGATGCAATTGGACGGCGGGATGGCCTTATGTGGTACAAGGACTACGGTCAGCATGTGGGCGGGGAGTTCTCGATTGCGGTTGTGCAGGCCAACAACTTGCTCGAGGATCAGAGCCAGATCGAATCTGGGCCATTGAGCTCGCTCGAATCTGGGCCATTCGGGACATTTGTGGGGATCTACGATGGGCATGGCGGGCCGGAGACGGCACGATATATTAATGATCATCTCTTTCACCACCTCAAGAGTAAGGTTCTCGAGTTTAAGATTACATTTCGTCGTGGTTATCCAATCATAAGCAATTTAGTTGTGCATTTCATTGTTGGGTAGTTAGTTACTTTACAATTTTTTTCATAACGTGATTAGATGATTTTCTCTGAATGAAGAAACCTGCATGTTCTCTTCAGTTTAAGCATGAATTTCTTTTTCAACTTCCACCATTTGTGTATGATAAGATTTCAATATCCTGTTTACTCTGCTGCTTTTTGTAAGCTCAGATTGGTCATTCCTTATTTGGTTTTACGTCTAAATTTCATTACACCTGTACTGATCTTTCATAATGATGTTACAGAATGTTTTGGGGCGTATAACTTATATATCCTTCCAAATTTAAAGTCAATTTGCATAGCCCTCTGAACTGTTAACACCTCACAAAAATATCCTTCCAATTAAATTTCATCAATCTCCATTAAATTTTCTTTGCTTTCCCCTCTCTCTTCCCTTTCTTCATCTAGCCAGAAAATTACTTCATATTTATTTCTGAGCAGACTGATTACTTTATCTCTTTCATAGCATTAGCTCTCGATGTATGGCACAACTTTTCTAATAGCAAAGAAGTTAAACTCACACTAAAAAGTCTCTTCTCAGTGCGGAATAATTTGGAATTGAATGGAAAGCAGAGATGTAACTTGGTAGGAGATGCTCTTCATGACTCGGATTATTTACTTTGGTTGGTCGGATTGGAAATTAAAGGAAATTTAATGAAAATTGATGAAAATTTAATTAGAAGGGTATTTTTTTAAGTCATCAGAAGTTTGGTGGGATATGTAAGTTACTTTTAAACTTTAGAAGGGTGTACTGGTATTTAGCCCTAATAATTAATGAGGTCTTAGTGCATACTCGGCTTGCTTCCTAGAACAACTACTTCATTGTAGAAAGCAAAAGCTTGCAAAGGCTAGAGACCTGGCTAACAAATAATTTGGCACGTCTATTGTAAGGGTTAGGTAAAGTGAGCTTTTGGGCCCTAAAAGAAGCTCGAAGTTGAGGTTTCTGCCTCCGCTGCAGTGAGGAACCTATATACAATGTTTTTAGTGGAAAAGGCGATTGATGTGGTTTTGAATAGCTGTATTAAAACAACACTATTGCAAAAGCTCTAGCCAAGCGTAAAGCACACTTACATGCAATATTCTGTGTTAAATACTTCCATGTGGCTATCGCACTTAGATTGAGTCCTTTATTTCCATTTATTAGTTTCTCTAATTATAAAAAAACCATACAGGGTTTACAAGTGAGGAACAGGCAATATCAGCCGATGTAATCAGAAAAGCATTCCAAGCAACGGAAGAGGGGTTCTTCTCTTTGGTCACAAAACAATGGCCAATCAAGCCTCAGATTGCAGCCGTAGGCTCTTGCTGTCTTGTTGGCATTATTTGTGGTGGATCCCTTTATGTAGCCAATGTGGGAGATTCCCGTGCGGTATTAGGGAGGCTCGTGAAGGCGACGGGAGATGTTCTTGCGGTCCAGCTGTCGATGGAGCATAATGCCGCAATTGAATCGGTTAGGCAAGAGTTACGGTCATTACATCCAGATGATTCGCAAATTGTGGTTTTAAAGCATAATGTTTGGAGGGTCAAGGGCTTAATCCAGGTGAGTATATTTTACTTGTCATTCAATCTTTGTTCCACTTATTAGGGCAGTTCCTCTACTCAAAAACATGAACTATTTATTTGATCACCAAAATTTGAAATTAACTTCAAATCGAGTTGCGAATTTAAACTTGATTTCAGTTAAGCATCCAAGTTTTAGTTGTAATAAATTAACTCCTAAATTTTATACATTTTTGCACGGCATCTACGTCCTGCTATTAGTCTATTCTTAGAAAAATTGTTGGACTTCACTTTGTCACACTGAAACTCTGGGGACAATTGATATTGGGGTCAAACTTTATGGACTAAATTGTTGAAATTGAAACTTGAGGATAAAATTAACATTACGTCAAACTTCAGGAACTCAATTGTTATAACCGAAAACTCCAAGTATGGAATTGACATCGTAGTCAAACTTTAGGAGCTACATTTGACACTAAAAAGTAGAGAGCTTTTGGCTGTAGATCGAAGGCTAAATTTGGGGGTCCAAAAGCAGAAGCTCCATTTGGAGTTTCCAACACTAGCTGTAGCAGGATGCCATAATGGTGAATTCAGTGAAGATGCTATTTGTGCTTCTATGAACAGCTTTACTCAAATAGCTATACTGCATAAGCACTTAGGGATGTCAATGGGTAGGGATACCTAAAATTTTATTCGAATCCGAACCCGAACGGAGCAGATTTATCCGATACTAAATGGATATGGTTTCGGATATGGATATCAAAAACAAAAACCTGATGGATATGGATACGGATATGGATTTTGGCTTGTACCTGACCCAAACCCGAACCCGAACCCGAACCTGAACTAGAACCCGACCCAAACCCGAATTTATTTTACATTATATATAATATATATAAAAAAAATTTGATGTTATATTTGAATTTATATTTAAAAATTTAGATTTAATGTAATATATTTTGAAATATTGAAAAGAAATAATTGTTTCGGGCTCGGATTTTTGGGTTTGGGTTCAGGTTGGGTTCGGTTTCGGGTTTGGAGTCGGGTTCGGGTTCGGGTTTTAAAAAATCCGCCTTGAATCTGACCCGTTGACATCCCTAGAAGCACTAGCTGGGTGACAGAGTTTTATCTATTTAATGTAGCAAGAGAAATGAAAACGCAATAAATGTTGAGAAGCATTCTTATTAGTAGAGGTAATATGTCAAGAGCTAAGAATGAGGATATTGGTGTTGGCGTTCCTAACCTGTTTTCAGTGAAGAGTTTTTCTGAATAAACAAGTATTTCTTTTGGTTTTTTGGCTTTCATGTATGGGTCTCATGCCCCACCTGCATGTGTTGTTAGTACCAAATTATGCTCTACCAAAGCCTGTAGACATGAACATAATTTTAATGCTTTATTAGTGCTTAACTGAATTCGATTTGAGTTGAATTCAGATATCAAAAGCCTCTGTATGATCAGAATTGCAACTGAATTCGGGCTCTCAAAAGTAAGAATAAAACTAAAAATTCAGATACCTTTAAACCTACAAGTAAGGACTCAGAAATTTGGAACCTATCTAAGCTAAAAAACTAAGAATTCAGATATTTATAAAAAAGAAAAATCTTATCATTGCTTATGATTATCCCAGGTGACATATATATATATATATATATATATATTTATTATATAAGCTTAGCTAGAATACTATCGGATGAACAATAGCTCCGTCCACATTTGTTTTCGATAATAAGGCCTCCAAATCACGATCGTACCGTAACGTACTATACCACTTAAAGTGTAGAATAAAAATGAACAATCTTTCGGACACTCAATCTGGCCTAATAATCGAAAGGTTTCAAATTTTGTAATTTTAATGATCGATATAGACTTTTCCTCTCGCTAACGGTGTAAAGATTCAAATTAATTAATTTTTGTTAGAAAATTCTTTAAACTCTTAAAACAAGATCTAATAAACCTTGATCTTGATTACAACTCCTAATCATCAATTTTTTAAAGAATATTTTAATTTTAGTGGACGTTCATTTTTTGTGTCCCTAATATATATATATATAGATATATATATATATATATAGAGTGAGGCTACTATGCTATCGAAGCAACGGAGCCTTCCGTGCTTCAACTCATTTTCGATGTTGCGACTTTCGAATCGTCGATCGGCTCCGTAAACTTGATCTAGAGATATTTGAAGTATCTAAGAAAATAAATTTTAAAATTTCGATATCATTTGCCTAGTGAACGAAGGCGCTCAAAATCAACGGCTGAAAATAAAAATCTTACAAAACGTAATAATATGACATTAAAATTTTAAAATCAAAGTTAATTGATCTTGTTTTATATAGTATAAAGATTGCATATTCAGAAATTTTACACGTGTATATACGGGATATTATGTAACCACCGTTAAACTTGCAAACGGCTCACTACGGCCATTGAAATTTGTTGATGTTGAACCCTTTTGATCACTAAGCAAATGATATCGAAAAATAATAAAATTTATTTTCTAGGTACTCCAAACACTCTAGATCAAGTTTAACGGAACCGATCAACGATTTGAAAATCGCAACATCAAAAACAAGCCGGAAGCACGGAAGGCTCCGTGCTTCCGATAGCATAGTAGCCTCACTCTATATATATATATATATATATATTTTAAACCCAGGTGACAGACACGGAGATTTTTTTTTTTTGGTTTAACAAGAAACAACAATATTTATTGACAAGGAGTTTGCTTACAAGTTTCAAGAGTACATTGAACTACAGATCCCACATCAATTTAGAAAACAGTAAGAAAGCCCCAAACAAGGAAATAAAGGGGAAAATTTTAGGAACAGTCCCCAACCTACACAAAGAAAGAACGAAGGGGAAGATTTTGATGATGGTCTCTGACCTAGAAACAATACTCAGGCTCTAAAGTCTATACATTAACTGCAATCCATAAATAACATTAGGAAAAAGATTAAAGAAAAATCTTCATGCTTTAGGGTGAATAAGCTAACATCTAGTCTCCGACTCTAGCCCGAAATGTAGGATCATCTTTAACTTCGAGCATGGTAAACAGAACTTCAACTGATCTTTTAATATATCCGAAAAGAAGGAAACTCTTAGAAGATAGGAGACATCAGAAGAGAGGAAAGCCACAAGATAGATGTAAGATTTGAAAAGTTATCGATAGTACAGAAGGAAACAGAGGATTGGAGAGGAAATTGGAAAAGATAGTGGAATAAAACAAAGAATGTGTCTCCATCAGCCAAAACCAGAGGATGGAGAGCAGCGTCTCAGAAGGAACTGCTATCTGGACCTCTTGGAACTACCACTAGGGATACCACTATACTAGAACAACGTTGTTAGAGGTCAACCGAAGATTTATTATGTAAGATTTTTTTTTTTTTTTTCCTTTGAAGAAGTGAGTATGCTTCATGATTCATACTGATCATCTCATTCCCTTTCTCAAAAACCTTTGTAAGTAGCGATCATCTCCTTTCCAGCAATCTGTCCTCCAATTCCATCTAGATTTCGTTGGCAGCAGCAACTGGCGCCAGATCCAACTTCGACTGGATTTTGTATCCGTCCTTAATCTGACTCCTATCCATATCTGTTTCATATCCATATGTTTTTTGATCTAAAATGGTTTATGAAACTAGGCATCCTTCTAATATCCGTATTTGCATATCAATGGTGGCTGCCAATACGATTTCTTCCGATATCCGGCCTTGTTCGGCTGTGTTCATCCCTAACTATAAGACAAGCTTCTCATTTCTTTGATCCAAAATCCTGATTCTTCAAGACCAATTAAGATACTTGTACCTGTGAACGACTTTTTTTTTTAATCTTTACTGTTAAGTAACTGTATTTTTTTAACTTGCAGGTGTCAAGGTCAATCGGAGATGTATACCTCAAAAAGCCGGAGTACAACAGAGAACCTTTATATTCTAAGTTCCGCCTTCGAGAGCCATTTAAAAAACCAATTCTTAGTTCTGAACCATCAATTTCTGTACAGCAACTTCAGCCAGAGGATCAATTTGTCATATTCGCTTCTGATGGGCTCTGGGAGCACCTCAGCAATCAGGAAGCGGTTGATATTGTGCAGAATCACCCCCGAACTGTATGCTTTCCATCTTAGTATCCTATTTTTCAATTTTTTTATATGATTGTACTCTTTTAGGCAGTGAATGACATATCGTGAAGAAACTTTCTAGGTTGATCTGCATAATTTTTAAAAAACAAATCAATGTATTGATTTTTTTTACAGGCATTCGACATAAAAGTTAAAAACTGGGCTATAAATTGTTGGGACATTTCACTTGGATAATTTGCCATTTCAATATTGCTAACTTTGAATGGTGGGTACATGAAACAATTGTTGGTATTTTTTTTTAAAAAAAATTATAGATCAGTGAACCACAGTGAATTTTGAAATGGGTATTTCAACTTTAGAAGTTCTCTTTTTAGTAATCTTTTATTACTTATCAACTCAAAAATTCAATCAACTTCTATTTAAATGTAATGGTTTCCGTCAAAGTAGTTTGATTATATGCCGCAAATAACAGGATATCTTGTTTCATTTCAGAACATTCTGTTTAAACTTCGGCTAAGTTTTACACAGATTGTAATTGTTATTATACAATGATGACTGAAATGGACCTAACAGTTTGATTCAGAAAGTATAGTGTTCATCATTTGTTAGGTACAGTATAATTTAATAGTGTTTGTGGTTATGCTCCCTCTGCTGCAATTTTCTCGGCTTTTGGGCAATTTGTGAAGTTGTATCGAATTTCATCTGCAATTAATTCCTGCAGGGGAGTGCTCGGAGACTCATTAAAGCTGCTCTTCAAGAAGCAGCCAGGAAGAGAGAAATGAGATATTCGGATTTAAAGAAAATTGATCGTGGAGTCCGTCGGCATTTCCATGATGACATTACTGTCATTGTTCTATTCCTTGATTCAAACTTTGCAGTACACGCCAGCTCAAACAAAGATTTTTCCTTGTCTCTAAGAGGGGGCGGAGCAACTGTGCCTCCGAACTCTCTCGCGCCGTGCGCGACCCCAACGGAGCTAAGTAATTCTTGAAGAAGACCAAACCGACTCGGCCGTTTCGCAGGAGAAGTTGTTCCGTGGATTTTGCAACTTCGAACCGACAGTATCTTCTTGTGCAGCAAAGTTACCTAGCTCTAAAAGTCTCTAATGCATACATTCAGCACAAGGATTGCAAAGGAAAGTTTCAGTCCGAAATTGTGCAAAAAGGGGAAAAGTAGATCAAAAGTTGCAAAACAAAGAAAACAGCGGAAATCTTTTCTTTGCAGGAAACCTCTCCACCTATGTTCTCTTTAAAGTTAAAACTGCATGCCGCAATACTTCCTAAATACGAATTATGTCGGGGCCGTAGAAGCAGCAACTTTTTTGCTGTTTCAGTACACTTGGTTCCCTATCACTCATCGAGAGATCAATTTTCTTTTATGTTTAGCTTATCATATATGTAGTGATGCCCTGCTTTCAACTGTACTACTACTCACGAGATCAATTATTTCCTAGTGTGTTTTTTCTTCTTTTTTTTTTCTTTTTTTTTTTTTTCTCATGTCTAGCTTTGTAAATTAATTGGAACACGTTCACATGCAATTCTCAATTCTTCTTCTCTTTGTTTGTTCTGAAAGATGCAGTAGATGCATAATTTTGTGTATAAATATATGCGTTGGATGTGCCTCAAAATTGTTTTTGATTTTGCGTCCTTGATTCGCTGACAGCTTCGCGATGTGATAAATTTTAAAAATTAATTTGTAAAAGAAGAATAGATGTTTGTGGTGGGAAGCGGAGGGCTCGGGCCAGGAACCGGAGGGCTCGGGCCAGCTGTAGTCCATAGCCCACCAATGATATCCGATAGGCTGTGCGGGGGGCTCCGCCTGCAGGTCGGATCCGATATTGAAAATATCCGTCAAGGAACCTATTTTATCTTTTTGTGCTAGAGGCGTTACAGAGAATCTGTAATCTCCAAAAAAAAAAAACAAGAAAAAAAACATTATACTTTCTTTTTCATAATAAAGTTCTCTCCTTTTTTGTAAAGAATTTTTCATGTAAATACTTGTATTCTATTTATTTTATTTTATTCTATCTGTATTTGTCTACTTTGCGGTCGTCTTTTGTTGTTTTGTTTGTGCGTTCGTCGCGTGAAAGTAAATTGTCTTTAAGGCATGTTTGATTGGTCGAAAGTGAAACACTGAAAATGATACTTTTGAAAAGTGACGTTTTATCGGTTGTTTGGTTTACAAAAATAAGAGTCACTTTACAAAAATGAGTTGGTAAAGTTATAACTAAATCTCACTTTTTTGACTTCGGGTCAAAAATATCGAAAGCCAACCAAAGTAAAAAGCTTATCGAAGAGGTTCTATTTACTTTTAACTTTAATCTTTGAATTTATTTTTAAATTTGAATTTCACTTTAAATTTGAATTAAAATTATGAATTTAAATTCGCATTCTAAATTTTATTTGTAAATTCAAATTCAACATAAAATTTTTAAATTAAAATTTTGTGAATTTATAGTTATATTAAATTTTAAAATTTTAAAATTATTTAAATTTGATTGATGAAATTTTAATTTTAATTTTAATTTTAATCAAATTATTTTTAGCTAAGAAATTAAATTTGAGCCTTGAATTCAAATGATTCCAACCATAAATTCAAATTATTGATTGAAACTTGAATTTAAAATTTTAGGTTGAAATTCAAATTCAAATTCACATTTAAGCTTAATAATATTTAATTTCAAAGTAGTTTCAGATTGAACTTTGAATTCAAATTATGAATTCAAATGTTTAGTTTGATATGTGATTTAAACTTAAATTTTAATTTTAATTTTAATTTAAATGTTAATTTAAATTGTGAATTCATATTTGAATTCATAATTTAAGAGCAATGAGCAAATTAAAATATGATTCAAATTATGAATTCAAATTTGAATAAATGTTCTAATTTTTATGTTGAACTTTTATTTGAGAATTTAATTTTAGTTATGAGTTATAATTAAACTTTGAATTCAAATTTCAAATTTAATTTATGTCTTAATTTTTAATTATAAATTCAACTCAGATTTATGTTTAAATTTAAAATTTAAAATTAAATCTTAAATTCTAGATATAAATATAAATATAAATTTTTAATTTAATTTGCGAATATAAATTACTTTTTATATTTTTACATTTCTATATGATAATACAATCAAAATTGTAAAGCTATAATTATTTATGTTTCACTTTATAGTTAACTAATCATCAGAATTAAAAAGTTACTTTGGAAAAATCACTTTTATATATAATATATATATATATATATATATATATATATAGAACTAGGCTACTATACTATGGTAGCACGGAGCGCTCCGTGCTACCAAGTTGTTTTCGATGATGCGGTTCCAAATCGACGATCGGCTCCGTTAGACTTGATCTACACTATGAAAGTATTTAGAAACTAAATTTCATAATTTTTCGATATCATTTACCTATCAAACAAGTAGTCTAAAATTGAACGGCTGAAAATAAAAATCTCATAAAAAATGATGATAAAAGTTTAAATTCAAGATCAGATATACTGATCTTACTCTAAAAATGATGATAGCATAGTAGCGCCGGCTCTATATATATATATATATATATATATTATATATATATATATATATATATATATATATTATATAGTTGAATGTACGTGCAAATGCACATAATAATATTAATATTATTTCAAATCAATATAAATTTGTACATTATATATATTCAAAATTTACAATAAAAAATTATATTTATAATTAATATGAATTTTTATTAGAAAATATTATAAATATCCTACAGTATTCTTTTTTTTATATACATCGAACATTTTTATATACTTTTGATTTTTGATGAATCAAATTTAAATATGTATTTTAAATTAAAAGCATCAAATTTAATTCACATTTATCTTAAATTTAAATTTAATTTTCATCTACTGTAATAAAAAAATTAATTGTTAATTCAATTTGTAATCAAAATTTAATTTAATTCATAATTTAAAATCAAATTTTAATTTTAATATAAAATAAATGATGAATAAGAATGGTATTCTTAACAAATTGATCATAACCATTTGTAGAGAATAAATATTTATATATAATAAGATTTAATAGATTAATCATAACCGTTCACTTTTATTTGAGATATTTTTAACAAATTAATCATAACCATTCATAGGAAATATTATTTATTTTTTTTGATATAGTAGAGATTTAATAGATTGATCATAACCGTTCGCTTTTATTTGAGATTTTTAAAAAATTAATTACAATCATTCACAGGGAATATTATTTTATTCTTTTTTGGATTCCGTTTGTCATTGTCGGAATTTTTATACGCTTTTATTATATAGTATAGATATATAGAATTAGGCTGGAATACCTATTATTAGTAAAATGCTATTTTTTGCTATCAAGTTTTAACGTTTGGATGAAAAATTGAGGGTCAGGATGATATTAGTCGTTAGAGTTGAGTGGTCCCCTAGGGTTGAGTGGTCCCCACTGGGTATAGTATTTAATCCAATGGTTAGAAATAATGAAAAGAGTTGATCCAAGGCTAAAAAACTGGTAGCAATAATGAAAAGAGTAGTTATTTTTAGCCTTTGGATCACTCTTTTCATATTTCTAACCATTGGATTAAATACTATAACCCAGTGAGGACCACTCAACCTAGGGGGATCACTTAACTTAACGACTAATATCATCCGACCCTACAATTTTCATCCAAGGGTTAAAACTTGATAGCAAAAAGAGGCGTTTATACTAATAGTATTCCAGCCTAATTCTATATATATATATAGGGTTGAGTGGTCCTCACTAGGTTATGTATTTAATCCAATGGTCAATAAATGATGAAAAGAGTTAATCCAATGGCTAAAAACTGGTAGCAATAATAGAATTTTGCTACAATATAGTAGCCCAATCTCCAACTCTATATATATATATATATTATATATATATATATATATATATATATATATAGTTGAGGCTAGAATACTATTGGTAGCAAACGTGCTCCGTTGCCACCGCGTTGTTTTCGATGATGGAGCCTCCAAATCGACGATCGGACCGTTGAACATGATCTATGCCACTTGTAGTGTTTAGAATCAAATTTCACATATTTTCGATATTATTCTCTTATCCATCGAGTGAACACAAAAATGAACGGCTAAAAATAAATATTCTTTAAAAAATGATGATAAGAGTCTTGTAGTCAAGATCAAGAGTATAGATCTTATTTTAAATAGTTTAAAGAATTTTCTAACAAAAATTCAATTGATTTGGATATCTTTACGCCGTAAGACGAGAAAACGCTTTTATATCGACATTAAAATTACAAATTTTGAAACCCTTTGATCATTAGCAAATGATGTCGAAAAGATTTGAAATTGATTTCTAAATACTTCAAGTGGTATAGATCATGTTCAACGTGCTGATTGTCATTTGGGAGGCTCCATCATCCGAAAATAAATGGTGGGCAACGGAGCCCGTTTGCTATCGATAGTATTCAGCTCAACTCTCTCTCTCTCTCTCGTCTCTTCTCTCTGTCTCTATATATTATATATATATATATAGTCCGCTACTATACTATTGATAGTACCAGCCTTTGGTACTATAGAGTTTTCTAACGTTAGATCTACCCTGTGATCATTTTCACCCGTTAGATTATACTATTAAACCAACCACCCACTTCAACCGCTAGGGGACCACTATCATCCTAACCGCACATCCTTTCATCCAACGCCAAAAACTCATAGTACCAAGGGCTTGATACTATTGATAGTATAGGAGCATAATTATATAATATATATATATATATATATATATATATAGTTGGACTGGACTACTATTAGTAGCAAAATTTCATTGTTGCTACCAGTTTTTTAGCCTTTGGATCAACTCTTTCATCATTTCTAACCATTGGATTAAATACTATAACCCAGGGGGACACTCAACCTAGTGGACACATAACTCTAACTGACTAAATTCATCCTAACCCTACAATTTTCATCCAAGGGTTAAAAACTTGATAGCCAAAAGAGCGTTTACTATTAACAGTATTCCAGCCTAATTCTATATATAATATTATATATATATATATATATATATAATTTGAGCTAGAATACTTTTAGAAGTATTACCCTTTGGTGCTTCTAGGTTTTTGCCCTTGGATTTACTCCTTAATTACTAATAGCCCTTGGTATCTAACACTATTCCACCTACCACAACTAATATCATTATTCCAATCTTATATTTCTCCATCCAAGGGTTAAAAACTCAAAAGTATTAAAGGAACTCTTGGTGCTTTTGAAAGTATTCTAGCTCAACTATATTAATATATATATATATATATATTATATATAGAGTTGAGCTATGATACTTTTATAAGAATCACCATCATGGTGCTATTAGGTTTTAAGCCCATTGGATCTGCTTTTTGATTATTAATAGCCCTTGGATTAAAACACATTCCACCTACACCACCTACACCATCATCTCAACCTCACATCTCTCCATCCAAAGGCTAAAAACACACAGTAATCACCCCCGAATAGATACTTTTACAAGTATTCTAGCCCTACTCTATTATATATATATATATATATATATATAGTTGGACTGGCTACTATTAGTAGGCAAAATTTCATTGTGCTCGCCAGTTTTTAGCCTTTGGATCACCCTCTTTCATTATTTCTTACCATTGGAATTAAATACTATAACCCAGTGGGGACCACTCAACCTAGGGGACCACTCGAACTCTAACCGACTAATCATCATCATCTGACCCTACAATTTTTCATTCAAGGGTTAAAACTTGATAGCAAAAAGAGCGTTTACTATTAATAGTATTCCAGCCTAATTATATATATATATATATATATATATAATATATATATATAAGAGAGAGAGAGAGAGAGTTGAGCTGGAATACTATCGGTAGCAAACGGGCCTCCGTTGCCCCATTTGTTTTCGATAATGGACTTTCAAAATCGACGATCGCACCGTTGAACATGATCTATACCACTTGAAGTATCTAGGAATAAATTTCATACTTTTTCGATATTATTTTCTTGTCCATCAAGTGGCGTAAAAATGAATGGCTGAAAATGAATATCCTCTAAAATGTGATGATAGAAGTTTTGTAATCATGATCGGAGTATAGATCTTGTTCTAAATAGTTTAAAAGAATTTTCTAACCAAAATTCAATTGATTTGGATAGCTTACACCGTTAAACGAGAAAACCCCCTCATATCAACCATTAAAATTACTAATATTTAAAACCCTTTGATCATTAGGTAAATGATATCGAAAAGATTTGAATATTTGAATTCTAGATACTTCAAGTGATATAGATCATGGTTAACGTGCCGATCATCAATTTGAAAGCTCCACCATTAAAAAACAAATGGTGGCAAATGGAGTCCGGTTTGGCTACCCGATAGCATTCCAGTCAACTCTATATTATATATATATATATAATATATATTCGTTTTAGCTACTTTTGGAC